>NC_133988.1:17237572-17417572 GCF_047716275.1 Strix uralensis
CAGATGTCAGGTCTTTGGGGCGGATGTTTGCAGAGCTCTCAGCTTTATTAGTTTTTAATCTGTGCTCCCGACACCTGGCTGTGCCGTGGCCCCGGCGGCGAATCCCTGGCAGGACCAGTTTGCCGCTGGAGAGGCAAACTGTGGTGAGGAGCCTTCCCCAGGGACCCACTGGGGCGCGTGGGTGCGGAGCCGCTTGACAAGAGGAACTTCTTGGTGCCGCTACCTTCTCAGCCTGATCCCTCCCAGGTTTTATCATGGCAGCAACAGCCCTTTCCCTGTGAGACGGAGTCTGAAGCAGCAGGCGAGCAGGCGGGGCGGGTGACTTTAGGTGGGTTTGCTTGTTCATGTCTCAGTGTAGTGAACTGGTGCTTCTAAAACACCCCAGAAATGATGGTAAATGTGTTTTAAAATTTTGTGACAGTGCATGCACAAATCACCAATTAAAGACTCCCTAAGTGCCCATTAACATGATAAGTCGTAACAGCTCCGAAAGAGACATTATTGTTTATCACGTCAGCGACCCGTGGATTAAGGACTCCCCAAGTACACATTGACAGGGTGAGTGGAACATCTCCGGAGCTGTTCTCCGCGCCGCCGCAGTCAGCTGTGGAGAATGGCAGCACTTGGGAGCCACGGCAGCACCCAGCCCTGCTCTGCCACGGCAGCACCCAGCCCTGCTCTCCCACGGCAGCACCCAGCCCTGCTCTGCCACAGCAGCACCCAGCCCTGCTCTCCCACGGCAGCACCCAGCCCTGCTCTGCCACGGCAGCACCCAGCCCTGCTCTCCCACGGCAGCACCCAGCCCTGCTCTGCCACAGCAGCACCCAGCCCTGCTCTCCCACGGCAGCACCCAGCCCTGCTCTGCCAGGAGGTTCTGGCTCTGACGGGTCTGCCATTGGCACACACCACTTTAAAACAGGTTTTAAAAAATAAACTCTCGTGACTCTCCTCATCCTACTTCTGTCCATCCTGCCCCATCAACCTGCAACAATTTGAGCAGGAATTTGATTTGCTTCGGAGCCACGGAAAATTATCGGACCTACTGGTTTCTGACAGAGGCTTTTTACTCTTTCACTTGCAAACAGCATCGGTTTGCTCTTGAAAACCTTCACTTTTAATTGAAAAGCACAGTTCTCCCAAGCCAAAATATTATAGCCAAAAATGGCAGCATTTTAAAGGGCTTTGCTGCCACGATGCCTTGTGGGAGCCGTAGTCCTGCAACGCGGCTCCGCTCCCGGCACAGCTGGCTCTCCCAGCACAGCTCTGCGTGGCATCGCCCTGCTTCATCTCCAGGACACAGCACCCGCCAAATCACCCATGCTGGGAGCTCCCACCAAGCCCCTGCTCTCCTGCAGTGCGTGTCCCTGGCTCCTGGGTTTCCCCTGGGAGCCGACGGTCTCCACTTCCAGCTGTGCCTGTTTCTCCTTTTTGCTCCCACTCTGCCCTGAGCTCCTTGACCACGGCCACGAGGGAGGAGGAGAAGGAGCAGCGCCCTGTCCCCTGCCCTTCACCAGTGCCCCAGCAAGTCCAGGGGTGGCACAGGGGTTACCAGTGCCAGTCCCATGAGAGTGGGGACTCCCTGGGAAGCACTGGAGCTGCTCCCAGGAGGGTCCCCATCCCCATCCCTATCCCCATCCCCAGCTGCCTTCCCATCAGGATCCCGCCCGGCTCTGCCATTTGCCGGCAGTGCCGGTGACAGGGCTGTGGGCTCCACTGACCCGGCGCAGGAGCCGAGCCACTGCCTCTGCCCTAATGGGGAAGCCTGCAATTTGCTGCTCAAAGCGTAATGATGTCTCTTAATTTCCAGCCACACTCATTACAAGTCAGGCCAGCTTATTATAAACAATATACAATTTGTGCAGGGAGCACAAATTCCCAGGCCTATAAACATCCCATTTCCAATTCCAGACGCACTGACAGAGTTGTACGGTTCAATTTCTACTTAGACCCTCATACGCTGTCTAGTCCCATGAAGAGCTCTTAGCTTTAGTCTGCTCATCCCAATTATTGTCTCAGGACCTTGAGTCAGGCAGGATTCAGTCTGAATCCCCCAAATCTCTCCATTAAACAGATCTCTTCTTGTTAGACCCTATTTATTCAGGATGCAAATGACAGGCTCACTACCCAATTGAAATCATTTTCATCCAGAGCCAAATAACACACTTTAGTCTTCTTGGCATGAAGCAGTGAGCTATTAAAAATGGGAAGGAAATACAGCCAGGCTACTTCATTCCTAGCTCCAGGCCTTCTTCATCAATATTTTACTTAGGGAGCCATAGCTCCATTTTAATGTCAGTCCCGTAACCAGCCAGATGGCCGCTCTGTCTGCGCGGCGAGCGGCGGCTGGCAGCCGAGAGCACCGCCACACTTGTTGAAGCCCTGCACCGGGAGCAGCTCCACGGATGGGCAAAGCAGAGCCCCTCCACCTCGGCGGCCCCGATACCAGCCCTGAACGGCAGCCCCGGCATGGCTGGTTGCCCAACAGCCCCTGGCTCCAAAGGGCTGCTGCCCACCGGCGCTTCCCAGGGAGGGGGAACCGGGAGCCTTGGGGCAGGCACAGCGCAGCACGAGGCTCCCCGGAGGATGCTCAGGGGAGGATGGATGCTCGCCCGAGGAAGCTCATGGCAAGGTGGACACTCCTGGCTCTGCCAGTCACCGAGTCATGGCTTGACCTTGCAAAAAGCACCAGACACCCAGGCGCTGAGCACCAAGAGATCGCACCCAGCCCGGAGTTTTGCTCGGGTCCCTCCCGAGGATGACAGTCAGTGCCCGGCACGATGGGCCCGCACCCACCTGCGTGAGAGGAGGAGAGCCAACGCAGCGGTGCAGGAGGGAGGAGGCAAAGCCAGGGCAGGGATGGGCAGCCCAGGGACGGAGTCTCCCTGCCCATTGCAGAGCAAAGTGCCGCTGAGCTGGGCTCCACGCTGGCGTTTCGCTGCCGGCTGCTCCCGCCGTGCCCGCAGCCCCTCAGCGAGGCTCCGGGGCGCGGGAGAGGGAAGGCAGCTGGTGAGATAGCAGGCTCCGTTACAACGGGAGAGGAGCGTGTTATTCGATCCAAGAGCTACAGGAGCAGAGATGAATAATGAGTCTACAGCACATCCACTTGTTTTCCTCAATAGTCAGACTTGGCTTCTTTCCCTTAGATCCAATACTAACAAAACTGTATTTGAAATTCACCCAAGTGTACAGTAACCATGCCAATGTGTTAGCAACTTACTTCTGGCACACTGCTGGTAACATGTAATTACACCTGACACCATGCTATTTAGTGTATTTCATTCAAATTAAACAGTGCGCTTTGGAGGTTTTAAAGGCAATGTCTACTTCAAGCCTCACAGAAGTGCACGGCGTGTACTTTTTGTGCCAAAAAAATGGACCCACACACACACACACACGCATGTACGTGTGTCACCCTGGGTGCTGGCTGGGCTCCCTGGGGCTCGTGGGGCAGCAGAGCCTGACCCAACCCAGCCCAGCCCAGCCCAGCCCAGCCTGGCCAGTCCTGCCCCGGCGATGCTCTGGTGAGGGTCTTGTGCCGAGGAGCCGCCCGGCTGCGGGCCACTGGGAGCAGTGGGGTGACGTCGAGCTGTGCCATTGCCTCTGCAGAGCAGATGAGCCATCAGAATTCTGGCTGCCGGCGCTGGTGCCGGGGCTGGTAACAGGAGGAGGAGGCAGTACGTAACGAACCCGCTCGCACGCTGATGACGGGGGAGAGCCAGAGGCTTCACCGAACCAACTCTGCCCAGCCTGACTGCAGCCTGGGCATCCTTCCCAAACACTGCGTGTCCCGGCTGCCGTGCCCATGCCCATGCCCAGGCCAGGAGGAGCCTTTTGGGCTTGCAAACATGCTGGGGTATCCTTCTCCCCTGGTTCAGCCACAAGAACATGCCAAGCATCTCCCCCGTCCCGTTCCTGGAGATGCAGTGCTCTGGAGGGTGGTGCTGGCAATCGGCTGCGGGGTCGGGGCGCGGGGAGAAGGGTTTGGCGGCAGCGGCAGCTCGGCACGCGCAGCACAAGGGTCCCGCTCATCCCCGATATCCTCATTAGCGTCCCTGGCACTCCGGCTGCTGGCCGTGGGGCTCCTTGGTGTTACACACAGAAAGTTAACAAGGATCTGCAGGGCAATTGTGAAGTAATGGGAGCTTTTAAGGGTTTATTTTATTGAAACATTTTAACATTAAATCTCCTGTTAGACCCGCAATTTCTATTTCAATACTTTAAACTGTTTCTGTACTTGTCACTGAGTCTTAATGGGGGCAGAGCAGGGCTGAGTGCTGGGTCCTGCCCCTTGCAGAGCAAAGAGGGACTATTAACCAGTAACTAATGTCATTAATAACACCCCCAGGCTCTGCTGCCTCCCTCCCTGCAGGAATCACCTGGCCTTTCCCACGCTGTGGTGCTGTGAACCCCCCCAGCCCCACGCACAGGCCACAGACCTGGGGCCAAGGGGATGTGCTGGTGGGGAGACCCTGACCCGCCGTGCTCAGGGGTGAGGGCGGCCGGGGCGGGGGGGTGGGGCGCAGAGGGACAGAGCTGTTCGGTCTGGGTGTAAGGTTTGTCCCCACAAAGCCGGGGTGGCTAGTCCTGCCGTAACACCCCATCCATGCCCACCCTGTCACCGTTGCCACCGAGCACCGCAGCTCCACGGGGCTTCGACTATCTCCCCTTGTTTCTGTGTGCTCGATGCGTCGCTCGTTTCTGGCAGGTATATTGAATTGCTCTCCTGAACGCATATGAAGTGTATGAAATGTTATAGAACAATAAATACATTTAAAAGATGGGGATGCAGCATGTCAGCCAAGTAATTTCCCCTCAGTAAAAGGAGCTGGGAAAGGGAGCAGTGAAGTTGCTGTGATCCTATTTCAGACTTCATACAGTATCTGCAATAACATCAGTGCAATCCAAAAAGAAACAATACATAGTTTATGAGCACCTTAAGTGCCTGTTGTATCTGTATTTACTCCATTAGGTTGTGTCACATCGCATTTGAACTGGAGACTTTGTGGCTCAGTCTGTTCGCCACGCTGCATGAGGCAGGAGAAATCCTCCCAGGTGAGGGAAGGATCCTGCCGAGCCTCCCCAGCATCACGACTGCTGAGGAAACTGGGCTCCCAGCACCGTGGTGGGCAGCATCCGCGGCGGGAAGGGGAGCACAGGGCAATGCCTGGGGGGCACCAGCCCCAGCCCCCAGCTGCGAGGGGGGGTCCTGCCCCACGGCAGTGGGGTCTGTGGAGTTTGTCACCGCTCTGTTTGTTGTCACTATGATCCCCCCAAGACAGCGATTCATCTCAGCTTAGCCGTTATCTTTTGAAGAAAAGCAGCACAATTAAAAATACACTAAAAGTATATTGCTCCTGAGCACAGCTTTACGGCATGACACGCTCCAGCTAGCTGCTCCGAGCGGACCCTTTCTGCTCCAGTTCCACACACTGTAATGGATAATAAGCTGCCTGCACTTAAAAAAATACAGCAAGCATGTCGGAATGCTCTGAAGGGATGGGTCCGTCTAACCCGGAGTGCAGCTGGTGATACGGTGGGGCATGATTTATTAGTATAAGGCAGTGATCTGCATGTGATGGATAACAGTAGTTCATTATAAGTCTGAAGTAAAAATTAATTGTAGCACATTAGAAAAGGTCACAACTCCCTCTCTAAACTTTATAGGCCCAGCCAAAATACAGTAGAACAAAACAGAAAGGTGATAAAAAATAAGTATTCTGAAAAAAATAGATACGTAGGTAGACAGACGGACACACTGACTGATGGATAATTAGATAGATGGATGGATGGATGGATAGATAGTTGGATAGATGATAGATAGATACATAGATACATAGATACATAGATGGATAGTTGGATAGATAGATGATAGATAGATAGATAGATAGATAGATAGATAGATAGATAGATAGAGTGTGTGCACATTTTAGGGGCAGATGAGAAAGCATCCATAGCCTGTTTTCTCTTCCACCTGCTCAGTGTCCCCCCCCTAGAATTCACCATTTCTCTTACAACTATTTATCTGTTTCTCTGCATTCCTGTGACAGCTCAAAGCCAGCCCTGAGGTCCCTTTTCCCCTGCACTGGGCACCGCTGGGACGTGCCCAAGACCCAAGGGGGTGGCTGGGGCTTTGCAATGGCTCCGCTGCAGTGCAGGCAGTGGGGGGGATCCGGGGGGACCTGGGGGGAGCAGGGGGGTCTCACAAGGCAGCATGCAGCATGTACCCGGGCATGCAGGCAGCAATGTCCTTCTCCAGCCACAGGAGCATCCTTCAGGGGTGACAGTCTCATCCCCAGTCAGGTCCAGCTCAGCTGAAGGATTTTTTTCCATCATAGAAATAGAAAATAGAAATTAGGGCAAATATTTACTGAAGATGCGTTTGAGGTAATATTCAATTGGAAAGTCAGGAACATGCATTTGCAATCAGCATTTCACAGTTCCTGCTGCATTATATACAAGCTGTGTGTTCAGAGACTAGAAATAAGCCCAAATGAGTTTACAGTTAATCATGGCAGCAGTGAGGGAGGCCAGTGCTGGCCCCGGCTCTGTAGCTGCAGGGGGCTGGCTCGGCTCCTCAGGCAGTTTCGTGGCACAGTGGGCGTGCGGCCCTGCCCTGCATCCCTCCGTGGGGCCAGTGGGCAGCACGGTGTGGGCGCGGGGTGGTGGACGTGCTCTGCTCGCGGAGGCGGTTCTGCGGAGGAATCCGGTGCTGTTTAGGAATGTCACCAGTGGCAGGTGTCAGCTTGTGGGCAGCTAATGAAAGGATAACATTTGCTGAATAAATTATCTGCTGCATCTTTCTTCCTCTGCTTTGGTGTGTTGTGATGGTGCAAGACAATAAAACTTTTATTTATGCCTGTCTGTAAGCTGGTGCCTGACAGTGGGGAGAGATGAATGATTTCCTGAGCGCTGCATTGCATCCTCTCCCCATGAACCCTGCTAATATTAGTTTGTCCAAACTGTAAGGCCCTGAAAATAAGAGCTGATAAATGGAAACCAAAGCAGCCACTTGACCCCCCTGACGCACAAGCTCCTCCAGAAGACACCGGCATTTCCAGCACCTGCGCCATTGGCTGAATATTGATAACTGCTGCGCTCTTACACGCGCTTGTGGCTCTGCAGTGCCCACGAGCGTAGGTGCAGCCTCTGGGGCGGCTCCTTCGCCCCGGGGCTGGGTGCAGGGGCCTCCCTGGGGGTCCCACTGCCCTGCTGTGCGAGCCCAGGGTGGGACGGGGAGCACCCCCGTCCTGCCACAGGCTGGTTTAGCAGTCGTGCCATGGGGGGTCAGTGTCCCGGCACGGTGAGGGCTGTAATTAAGAGGGGACGCACACTCGTGAGCACTGCCGAGGTTAGGGGGTGACCTTGACAGTTTTTCTAGATGATAATTTCTAAATTTTAACACTAGGTGGAGGGGGGAAAAAAAAGCCATCTAATTAACAAAAGCGCACAGCACAGCTCAGTGCAAACTTCGGGGCGATTCCGTCTTTCTTTTGCTTCGGTGATTTCAGAAGAACATGAACCATCCAATTATCCAATCATTTCTACACTGTCTGAGTAGCAGCTAAGAAAGGGGAAAGGTCAGCACATTCCAGAGAGCAGGACTAAAATGCCTTCATTTTCTCTAATATCTGTCTGTTTAATTACTGGAACAATTGTTTGAACATTTTAATATATTAATTTAGCAGGAGGATAATTGTATGATTACAAATTCACTTTGGCTGTGATAAACTGAAAAGCCGGAGCTTGCGCTAAAATGAAATGCAGAATTTGTAGGAAGAAAAAAAAAAAAAAAAGGAAGAGGGTGTGCATTGGGTTTCCCTCCTCCCTCCCCAGTGTGCAAAACGCTTCGTTAATCACGAGCCTGCGTGTGCACAGCTTTGGGCAAACCCGGGAGCTGGGATGGGAGGGTGCTGGTCCCACAGGGGCTGCCCCAGGCGCTGGGTTTGGGGTGCCTGGGAGGGGTGTGAAATGCCAGGACAGAAACGGGGGAGCAACAGCCACAAAAGAAAAGAGATTCGGGTGTTTCTCACTGAGCTTCCCAGAGGGAGTTTGATCCCAATGCTCCTGGGAAGGGGTTAGCTTCCAGTCTCTCATTTTTCCCAAAAAAGAGCCTTGCAAGCAGTGAAATATCAACACTTTGGTGTCAAAGCACTCATGTTTTGACGTTTAACAAAGCATTTCAGGTTTTGTTTGAAATAGTCCGTATTGATATTTGCTTAATTTATAGTAAAAGTATGTAAACAGAGGCCAGTGCTGAACCCTCGTGTTTGGAAACAGCCGGAGTGAAACATCTCCGCGAGCTGAACGCTGGGGATTTACATGTACTGAAAAGTGAGATTTTTGATCTCAGTCCTGCCTCGCACCGGCCGCAGTTTCAATCCTCCTGCCCCCGGCGCTGGGCAGGGCATGGCTGCAGCCCCCGGGAGGGAGCGGGGCCGGGGTCCCTGTGCTGCTGCAGCCCCCCCCAAAGCCCCCGCAGCCCCACACGGCTGGGGGGCAGGTTTCGCCAGAGGGGGTTTTCCTGCAGCAACCGCCTCGCTACCAGCACCTGCACCCGTGGATGGGTCCCACGACGCTCCATGGCATCCGGCACCGGCCACGGTGGTGGCCTGGGGACCCTCTCCGGCATGGGTCTGGGGTCCCCAGGGACATCCCTGACCCCAGCCAGTCCCGAGGAAGCTGAGGAACGGGTGCATCTCTCTCACACAGCTCATCTGGCATTTCTGCAACCACTAGCTAGAGAGAAAATTGGTCTTTAACAGCTATTCATAGAAATGTCACCAAGTGTAAACACCGGGTAACCTTTGCTTCTCTCCTCGCTCCTCGGGGAGCGAGCAGCAAATTCAATAACACAGCCAGCGGTTCCTAAATGATATCACCTCCCATTTTAAGTAAATTAGTATCAACCCCATCTGGCCTGGCGCCTTTGCCGGCCTTCAGACAGAGGCACCTCTGTCCTCCGGGGCCATTAGCAGCCGCTGACACAGCCCCTTGTATCCCGGGTGCCGGTGTCCCCCCTCAGTCCCCGCTGACCCCCCAGCTGCTGCTGCACTGGGCTCTGCTGCTGCCCCTGCCCGGACCCCAAACCGCTGATGACAACGGGGATGGGGGTCCAGGCCAGGCCGGGGTCCCTCTGCTAAAGGACACGGGGACCCAGAGGCAGGGACATGCCTGGGGCTGACCAGCCTGTCCCCACATCCCATGGGATGTGCTCGTCCCTCCCGGCCCCCTGTTCCGCGGCGGCAGGGAGGGCAGCTGCCTGCTGCTGCCTCACCCCCCGGCCCTGCCCGCTGCAGGCAGCGCTCTTCATGCTGGTGTGATTTTCAATTATCGGAGAAGTTCCTAGATTTCTGCCTTTGTCCAGTATCTTCTCAAGTATCTCATTCCAGACAACAATTCTATAATCTGCCCATGACAGGACGATCAGTCACACTCTAAATTAAGCATCTCAAATAAGGATTTATTAGAATTAATCAGACAATTAATGTATGGCCATTAAATAGAGTTTATTAAAATACATCTAAGTGTATTAACTATTTAATAGGATAGATATTGGTTACGGAGTTGGCAAAAGGCTTTCCAGCCGTCCTCTCTCTCCGAAACACAGGCAGGAGCCGGTGAGCACGATGCCGCCTGCCTGCAAAATGCCCACAGCGGCTGCAGCAGCCGGGACCCCAGCCAGGGCTGACCCCCCACCCTGTGAAACCAGCACCCCACACCCCGGTGGTGTCCCCGAGCCTGTGGTGCTGGGTACAGGAGGGGCAGGAACTGGAACCGTGCTGGAAAAATGGTGCCGACAACCTGCGGTGATGTGACGGGTGCTGGGTGGGCACTGACAGATGCTTGGAGGCTGCAGAGAGCTTGTTTTAACACAGGAATGAAAAAAAGAAAAAAAAAAAAAAGAACTAAAGAGGGCCCAGCTGCAGGGGCCCAGTAAGGCCGGAGGTCCAGCTCCCAGGGGAGGGGGGAGTGTCTCTCTTTCTGCCGCAGGTTCCTGCTGCAGGAGGGGGATCGCAGGATGCAAACCTGGGCCCGAGCAGGCTGCAATCACCAGCTGCTTACCAGATCCCTTTGCAGGAATAAGGGCAGCATCATCACTGCCCTAGGAGATAATTAGCAGCCTTTTAAGTAAAGCAGCACTAAGAGGGGAGAGCAGGGCAAGCCAGCACGGTACATCTGGGCTCCCTTGCAGGGCCCTGCAGTCTCTGGGGCTGGGAAGGGCCCCCCCGGCCCCTGTCGAGCCCCCCCGGAGCTCTGGCTGCATTTCTGCCGTTTACAGCTACACAGTCAACTGGCGTGTCTTCCTTCCCCCTTCCCCGCCTCTCCTCTCCCGTATCTCCCATCTCCTGGAGTGCCACTGCCAGCCACTCTGGATCATCCCATTTATACTTTGCACTTGTACAGCGCTTTACATTTGCAAAGCAGACCTTAACTAATTAATCAGATGTTAATGATTCCTCAAAGGTGCAGCAGACCAGACAGCTATCAATCCTTGCCTCTCCCTTTGCATCTCCCCCGCCTCCACAATTAGATTCCAGCAGATTTTCCTCCTACTTTGCTCTGTTTTCCCTGTGGCCTCTGTTTCGGGGAAGGACGGCTCAGCAAGCATCCATCAACCCCGCGCTCTCATTACCGATGCACAGCGAGCAGGCTTTGGCCGCGTTTACTGCTGCCTCGGAGCACGGGAAGGCTAAGCAGCAAGCACGCACAGGCAGGCTAACAGACATTTGTTTTAGTCTGAAAAAAGCTGAATCTGGTCTTAGAAAAATGATGTGTCCCAGCCACATCTCATGCTGCCCACCCTCGCCTCGGTTTTCCAGGCGGGAGGGAGGTGGCACTTCCCGTGTGTCTCCTTGGGTGCAGGTCCCAGCGCTGGCAGGTCCTTGGGAAGGGAGGTGTGGGTCACGCCTCTCCAAACAGAGCTGAGCTGCCAGGAAATCCTGAAAAAACACCCAATTCCCCAAAGTGGGACCCAGCTCCTGCGGTGCTGAACCATCAGGACACGGAGGTGCTGTGGGATGAGGTGGGGGGCTGCAGCAGCAGCACCCAGCGATCGAGTCATCATCTTTCACAGAGCCCACTCGCGGGGCCGGTGGCATCTCCAGGGGCCCAGCACTGGCGCAGGATTAGGCAAATCTCCTCCGTTCAGGTGCAACGTGTGATTAATCTAACCTGTGGGGCTTTGCACTTCCATTTCCTAATGAAAAAGATGGGGAGGGGAGGAAGGGGGAAAAGGGCAAAGTGAAATTATGATATGCAAAAATATTCCAAGACAATGCAAATTAAGCAATTTAGCCTCGCAGGCATTCCTCTGTGCACCGTTATTAAAAGTTCCCAGTCTGGAATTGCAATTTCTAATCACAAGCGGGATCCAAGGCAGCCGGAGCCGGGCCGGGCAGAGCTGGGGAGCGCAGGGCAGGGCCAGCCCACGCCGTGCCCACGCCGCGGGCACGAGCTGCTGGCAGCATTTCGCACACAGGGACTTCAAACGTTTAATGCACCAGGGGGGAGCGAGCAGGGGTGTCGCTGAGAAATTATTTGCAGTTTACTGACCTCCCGCTGGACCACTCGAATTGTTTGGGTGCTGTGTGGAGAGGCCGGGCCCGGGGATGGGAACAGGAGGCTCCAATAAATCCCCTTCCCATTGTGTCTGCGCCCCAGTGAGCTTCCCCATGCCTAAACTGGGAAGCACGGGGCTGGCCCGGGAGGCTGAGGGGAGCGTGGCCCGAGCGGAGGAGCAGGGGCATGTGAGGGCTAATTAGCTAGCAGCTGCAAGGTGTTCTGAAGGAGCATATGAAATACGTAATTATAATTACAATAATAGCAACTCTGTGAGCAACGCAGAAGTGATGAATTCACTTCAGCAGTGGTGATACAACTTGACAGGGCTTATCACAGGGAACGTTATAGCCAATTAGCAATTAACTGCGCTGCAACCACTCTGCTAAACACCCTGCACCCAGCCATCAGCTTGTGCTGGGAAAGCCTCTCCCCTCCCCAGATTCCCAAGCGAGGACCCCCTCTCGCTGCCACTTTCTGCACCCCATGACTGCGCCCTGGTGCTTGGACTGCTGGCACTTGTCCTATGATGCCCTCACCTTGCAGGCAGCTGCCTGGCTCTGCCTGCTGCCTGTACCAACCCCGCTGCTGCCCTCACTGCAGGCGAGGAGCGCAGGGTCAGGGCTGGCTGGAGCTGCCCCTCGTACCCCACCTTCTTCAGAGGGTCGCCATAAATATCTCCGATCAAGGCAAAGAAGCCATGAAAAGGATGCGAACTTTGAAAAAACTAAACCTGAGCTCTAAGGAGAAAGGAGACGGAGACATTTCGGTTCAGATCTCCTGGAAGCGCTCAGCAAATAGGAAGCACTGGTCGACCTCTTTGACCTGAGCAGCAGAAACAGGGTGAAACTGAAGAGCAGAAAGCACAAAGTCCTGCATTTAGGGACCAGTAACGACAAAAGCCCTGCCTTGAACTCATCAGCTGGAGGCACTGGGAGGCGAGGGCAGCCCGGCTGGTCACAAAGCCATGCTGCCGCTCTGGCACGGGCAGCTCTGGCTCCTGACCTGCCCTCCCCACCATCGTCCAGCTCCCCCTGATCTCCTCACTGACACTTTTCCCACCCCCCAGTGTTTCTGTAGGCGTTGTAGTCAAGCCCAGCAGTTTCACCTGTTGCAGATTCCTGTCTCTGCTGAGTGGGGAATGAACCTTTTTGCTGGTCTTTCTGCCCGTCGCTGTTCAGAGCAGTGCTCGCCCCTCGCCGCCCCCCGAACTGTGCTTCATCTCCTCCGCGGCGCCCGTCCCTGCGCCGTGCCGTTACCCTTCCCCCCAGCACTGATCTCTGCTGTTTGTACACCTCCCTCATGCACCTGAAGTCACTAAGAATCTTGTGATTCTTGTATTTTGAGATGGCTTGTTTGTGTGTATAAAATAATTTATTTAAGAAACTGGCTTCTTTTATGTATTTCTACCAGTTTTGTTGCCAAGGATACGCTACCTATGAATTCTCTGATTTTACTCTTTTTTAAAAGTCCACTCTTTTCACTTTGCTTTTCTTCCTTTATTCCTCCAAGGAATTATGAATTTTACTGTTTCATGGCCATTCCCAGACAGCCTTCCGCCTTCGCATTCCCAACCCATTCCTCTGTTGATTAGCATCAGATTCAGAAGAATTTCCTCTCCATTTGTATTTGTATCTTCTTCACTTACAAATTGTTTGGTGCAGAGGAATTCAGCAGAGCCACGTGAAATAATCTAAAGAGCAACTGGAATGAGGGGGTGAAAGGAGAGGTAGAAGAAACTGCTTCTGTTTGGTCAAAAGAGAGGTCTGAGGGGAGAGGAGGGGATGGGCTTTGGGAATGTAAAAGGCAGCTGAAGCAGCAAAGTCACACACTCCTGGAGTGCCTGTGAAAGGGAGATTCGCTGTTGTGTTGCGGATAATGAGACTTTTCAGGACAGGAAAGACAAACCTCTGTCAGGAAAGGTGCCAATCCCTGGTCCTGCCTTGCCCATTATCACCTTGTTATGGCAACAAGTGGAAAGGCCGTCAGGGCTGGAGCTGCTCCCGAGGTGGCCCCTGCACTTCCAAGGTTGCCCCCGTGTCCCTGAGGTGGCCCCCGCATCCCCAAGGTGGCCCCTGTGCTCCGAGGTGGCCACCATGCCCCTGGACTCCCTCACATGTGTGCGTTCGTATGAGTGGGGACCAGACACATCTGCTGGCTCCGAGGGTCCCGTGAGACCTGCTGAAGATGAGAGTGCTGAAATCCCCTGCCTGTACCCCTGCCTGTACCCCTGCCCGTACCCCTGCCCGTACCCCGCAGTGGGGGCCACCGGCTGCAGGAGGGGCTGCATGTCCCAAGCAGCTCCTGCCCAACGACACCGAGGGGCTATCGGGAAGTCATTTCCCCATGCCATAAGTGACTAACGATGTCAGACTAATTAATAAGCAATGGAAGTGTAAACAATTGTGTCAAAGGGAATTTAATTATTGGCAATATAATATGATTGTGATTAATACAATTAGATTCTCTAATTGCATTAGTAAAACCCAAAACTAGCTCCAGGTCACTAATTTGATTGCAATTTCCAGCGAAACGAGCTCCAGTCCTTCCGGCCTCCCTGCAAGGACGGGCCGTAGCCATGACCCGCCCGTGGGGACAGGGACCTGCAGCCGTGCCCAGCCGGCCCTTGGCCACCGCTGCCTAACGTGGGTCACCACGAGAGGTGGCACCCACTAACCTTCTCCCAGCCCCCCCTGCCGGTACCTGCCTGCAGCCAGGGGTGCAGGGAGCTGCCCCGGGAGCGTGCGGGGGGGAGCAGGCGCGGCTGGGCAAGACCATCACCCCATTTAAAGCTGATGCCCTGGTCCCAGGCCCTGCTGCTGGCTTGGGAGAGCTTTGGGGGAGGTGGAGATGCCCGCTGATGTGCTCACACCATGCTAGGAAGAAAAGCGTCTCCCTAATATTTTTGGATTTTGCATGTAAGAGTCAGAGAATGTTTTAAAAAAATTCCAGTGCTGGATGTTTCTGTGGCAGCTGAGATAGCCCAGACCGTCCCAGCCATGTGCACAGCTTACAGAGGGGAGCAGCTCAGCTGGCTGGGCAGCAGTTCCAATTACCAATGATGAAAATCTAATTATTGACTTTAATGGGAGCTGAATCTGGCCTGAAGAATCCAGGAACAATTATTCTGGGTTCCCGCTATATTAAACTGGAGCAATGGAATAGCTCCCTTCCCTTGTCATGCAGAGATCAGAGCTGAATAAAAGCTGAATAAAAACTTTCTCCGTTGCATTTTGTTTCCTTCTCAATGCATGAAATGGGGCAACGGCACTTAGCAGAGCTGGCCTTGGCCCAGGGTGCTGGGGGCACGCACTGGGCAGCCCCAGTAATACAGGCTCCTCCTCCCTGGGCTGTTCTGAACTGTGATTGTACTCGAAATAATAAAAAAGTGGAGCCCAATAAAATGCCGTTTGTCTCTCATGCAAGTTTGCCTCGGCAGAAGGTTCACACACAGAAGTGACAACTTGCTGCGATAAGGACGAGCTTTTAAGCACAGCCTTCCCGTATCGGCCCAGTTGTTAAGGGTCTTCTAATTAATATGGCAAATACCCTGGTAAATTAGAACTACGCATATGTACATGCAGGAACACAACTGTGCCGCTCCCCGACACCTCCGCACGGGTTTGCGGGTCCCAGGACATGACTCCTGGTGCTCTCCCAGCACTGTGGGACGGCTCCAGCCCCGACTCGCGCCGCGTTGCCTCCGTGGCCGCGGGACCGGGTGTGGGACCCCGCGGGAGCATCACTGCCATCCCACGGGGTGCTCGGGGTGCCGGGGCTGGGCTCCTGCCCCGCTGCCAGCTGGGGAATGGGGGCTGCCTGCCTGCCGCTTCCCGGGCTTCGAGATTTATCACTTCTGTAAGTGTGCGAGAATTGAGACAATTTTTTAAGATGTGTATTATCCACCCGCTAGACTGTGACGGCTCTTTGTGAGCTGTAACGCTCTATCGTATAAAAGCAGTATTTAGGATCTATTTTAAAATTCATATTTTCTACCACATAGAACATAACGGCTCCTTGGGAGCCAATTTAATGATTATCAGATAGATATGTTTTTAGAGTTATTTTTTTAAGACACACATTTATTTAGAGGCCATTTTAAGAATGTGCATCATGTATCAGCTCTCCTGGCCCACACCCCTCGGGTGGCCGTGGCACCCCTGGGCAGGGAGGTTTTTGCTGGATCAGCCGGAGCCCAGAGGAGGTGCCGGGGGGGGATAACGGCCTCTCCCTGCCCCAGCAACTGGGGGCCCAGTGGCTCAGGGTGCTCAAACCAGGGAGAAAGGACTCAAACATCTACTCATCCTGATGCTTCCTTCATACATTGTACTATTCTCGCTGATTTTTTAAGGATTCTGCAGTATCTATATACACTTTCCCAACATTTCACTATGCAACGGTCCTGATAATTTGGACTAATTGCCTCCCCAGATATTTTAATTTCATCAAACGCCTTTGGATGAGTCTTCCCTACAGCCTGAAGATGTGTCTCATCCCAACCTCAGGTCAGCCTTGGCTGCCGAGAGCAGCACCAGCTTTAACCTCCAGCCCCCGTCCGGGAGCGGGTCTGGGTGTCACAGGCTTTGGGGTCACCCTGCTGCGAAACAGAGCGGGACGGGAGGGGAGCCACCGAGCCCTGCGAGGGGGGAACAGCCCCACACCTCCTCTGCCCTGATTTCTACCCAAAGTGCTGCCGTCTGGGGATGGGGACCCACGCTAAGCAGCGTCTCCCCACACCAGCCCCATCTGGCTCCACTCCTGCTGTAAACTCTGCGGCTCCAGCCCCTCTCTGTCCCTAAAACACCACTTTAAACACTGTCTCTTTTATGTCTGACTTGTGTGATTAACATTTGCCAAGTAATGATCCCGGTTTGCTGCTCTAATCATGGCTATCGCTTCCCTTCTGGCGCAGGGAGGTATTTGAAGCTGTGCTGGTTTGTTTTTTTTTTTTCTCCCCCACGTTCACATCAGAGTTTATTAAATTCTCATTCCAATCCCAACATATTAGGTTCCTAATCCCATTACAGCCAATTAGCCCGCTCCCCCTGGCTGCGCAGGGTGGGTGGGCTGGCAGCCCACGGCGGGGCTGGGCGCATGCCCGTGCCAGCCCCGGGCACGGGGGGGGCATTTCAGTCCCTGCCAGGCGGTGCTCGAGGCAGCCCCGCTCTGCGTGGATGGCACAAGTAGGGATTAACAGGAGCCCCACATTTCGGGGCTGCGCTGCTCCCTGAGTAAGGCACAGTGCTGCTGCTCAGGAGCACGGCGAGCGGCGGGTCTGAGGCAAAACAAAAGGACCCTCTTCGAAATGAAGGCAGAATATCACTTTTGGGGACAAAATTTTCCTTTGTTTATAGCAAAAAGCAGATTTATGGGTTAATAAACATCTACAATTGGCCTCTGAAAAAATATACTCAGGTAGACAGGAATTATTCATTCAAATTAACTATAAATTAAGATCAGCCTAATTTACGTCCATTAAAATGGAAAAGCATATTATCTCCCATTCAAAGGAATTTGTATTTGATGCAGATAGAACAAATTCAGAAACTTTAGAAATGTTCTCTGATTGTTCATTTGCATCGTTAACCAATGTAGAATGGGACTGTGATTTAAAAATGGGAGAACAGAAGGAACAATAATTAGTTATGTAAATAATGTGGCATTCTTGTTTATAATTAGTTCAAGAATAAAATAAAATTCACGCATGTCACAGGACTAATTTTCGTATGCAAATTAACAATCAAAATTATAAACGGTAATAATGCAGTTTGGGAGAATGTGGCATTTTTAATTTATTAGCTGAGCCATAAGCTAGAGCTGATTCCACTTGACGTTGGGAGATTTCAAAGGTACCTCCGGGATGGGAAAAACATGCAAGAAAAAGAGAAAAATGAGAGAGAGGGGGAGAAAACGGTGCAGCATCCACCTGTTGGATTCCTCCTGAAGGGAAGAAGGTGCAAAACCCACCAGGGCTCTGGGAAGGACACGCAGGGGCCGGGCAGTCTCTGCGCTGGGTTTCACACTGAGAACGCTCCTCCTCAACCAAAAAACTGGAGGGATGTGGGAATGTTTTAAAATTCTCTGTAACCACAGACGCAGTCTTTCTTTTTCCCAGAAAAAGGTGGTGGAGAAGAAAACCGAGGCTGGAAACCCTTTCTGCTGTGCTCCGACCTTCCGCCGGCTGTCATGGCAGCGAGGGGGTTCCCCACCACGTGTTGCAGCCTGGGTCCCACCGGCGCTGCCCAACGCCCAGACCGGCCCATGGAAATATCCCCTTCACACCGCTAAAAAAGCTGGATTTCCACCCATTCCTGCCACTCCCCATTTCAGACCCTGTCATGAATTTTAGCCGCTGCAGATCAGCACCACCAGCTTTCTGCAGCGACCGGAGCTTGAAGCATCTCTTCCTTCCCGTCCTGCTGTGGCCAGGGCCAGGGACACGAACGTGACCCCAGGTTTGTCTGCCTTGCTCCCGTCCAAGTGACCTCACTGCGAGGCCGGTCCCTGGTGCCGTCACCAAGGTTGTGGCAGGAGCCTTTGTGCCACAGCCGGTGCCCTCCCTGCACGTCCCCGGGAACAGCTCGAGCCGGGGGATCCTCCAGGACAAGCGAAGCTCTAGGAATGTAAGGGATTATTTGGTATTAATTATTAATTATGGCTTATCTTGCTTCAGAGTGTGGAACAGGAGTCAGAATCTGCATCAGGGAGGACAGGACATCTCGGGGAACAGTAATTCTTAGACTTCTCTCTTAAAATATGCTTTCCACCTCAGCTTGACACTGGAGCTGAAATCTCTCAGCGGAGCAGTGGAGCCAAGATGAGCATGTTTTATAATAAAAGCAAGTACAGTAACTTTAATTAAGGCTCCTCAGCCTGGTGCTGCTGCAGGAGGGGAGGCAGCTCAGGCTTTCCCGGGCTGCTCAAGTAAGGAGCCACTCGGGGGGCACCGGGGGGGCTGAGCATCCTCCTGCCCCCCCCCTCCAGCCCCACAGCCCCGGCGGGACAGACGGACTCTCCCAGTCACGCTGTCTGCAAGGTGATGCTTCACCCCCCAGTGGGAATGTCCCGCCCAGGGGCTGCGCTGGACCACCCTCACCCCCTCGGCCCTGCCAGAAAGATGCTGCAAACTTCCCTAAAGGGCACTCAAAGAGCCTAACCAGGGCTGGGGGGGCAGCACGCCTGGACTCCGCGGCACAGCGCCTTCCAGCCGACCCCCCTGGGCAGGGGGTGACTCGCGGTCGGCGCAGGGTTCAAGCCAGGGGTGATCCCAGCAGGACGAGGGCTGAGGAGAGGTGTTGCTTGTGAATCTGCCGGGGAGGTAAACGCCATGGAAATGTGTTTCAGGTGAAAAAGTGCTTTTGTGAAGCCCCAGCTCCTGGTTTCTTGAAGGAATTCTGAGGGAAGTGCACCCAGAGCTCAGCCCGTCAGCCCGGGTGTCCCTCTCCGCTGGAGCCCAGGGGACGATGTCTCCGACGGAGACCCAGCGCCACGGGCTGGACCCTGCACCCAGCCCTGCGCTGAGTCCCTCAAGCCCCGTCCCCAGGGACAGGCCAGCAGCACCAGCCCACTCCAGAAGGCACTAAAATGTCTTCCAGAAGAGAATGTGCTTAAAATACCCGCAGAAGAAAAGTGAAATCCCATTTCTGAGCCTGGCAAACCGGGTTCCTGGAACGAAGCCTTTGCAACTGTTTACTCGCGTCACTTAGGCCTTTGGTTGCCAAACCACTGACTGAACCTTTCTGTCAATCCGACACTTTTAGGGTAATTTAACTTAATAATACCTTTGTCTGCACAAGCATTTGTATCTGAAGGGTTATTACCATAGGAGTTATTTTAGGTTGGTTAATGGTATGTAGTAGATTCTAAATTGACAGAGGAGCTATGCAGGCTGCTGTTCAAAGTGTTTACCTTTCAAATCTTTCCCTCACTTTACAAAACTTACTACCCTTACCTAAAAGTGCCATCATAAATTATTAGCAATTTCCCCCCAGGTTCTCATGCATCATTAATTCTTTGTTTAGAAGAAAAAAAATCAAACTGTCCAGATCTTAATTGTTATCACTTTGAGAAGAGTCTGAAATGGGCGCTGGGCCTGTTGGTTCTGTCAGAATTTTTTGACTTATTGCAGTTGATATTTATCTCATTGTATCGGGGGGGTGCACAAGAAAAGGGGGAGGGGGAAAGAAGTCTTCCTGAAAGAAGAAAGAAAAATTATTGTGGAAAAAAGTCAAGAATTGGCCAAGAGAGCGGAGGAGCCCAGTCTCCCTTCTGCTCCTCAGCGATGGGTTTTTAGGAAAACCTGTGACCGCAGGCGTGCAGGGAGCAGAAACACGGCAGCCCATTGGCCCGGGGGGAGGCTGCCTGCAGCCCCCCAGCCCTGCTCTTCCTGCTGCAAGAGAGCAGGAAAACCAGCATTTGTTGGGAGCATCCTCCATCCCCGCGAGCCGCTGCCCCCCAAAGCCAAGGCTGGGGGGGCTGCAGTGGCTGGCACCCCTACACAAATGGCTACCACCCCCTCACGAATGGCTAGCACCCCTGCACAGCATCTCGCAGGCACCTGCAGCAGCCACAGAGGGGAAGAGGAGGGAGGGAGCTGCACCCACCCCTCCGCGCATCCTCTTTCCCCTTCCCTAGAGAGCCGCAGCTGAGCTCTGCCTTGAGCCTGACGCGCAGCACAAACCTCCCGCCTTTCCCCTGCCCGCATGTTGTTTTTGGGGGATAGTCACGTTCACGGGCACAGGGAGGGCAGCGAGGGCTGTCCCTGTGGCAGGGCTGGCACCCTTCCAGTGCTGCCACCACCCCGCGACCTGCGCCGGGTCCCCTCGCTGCCGCCCAGCCACCCCTCGGGCCAGGTGACCTTGAGGTGGCTTTGCTCTTTGGCTCAGCTGCAGTTGGAAGATTAAATTCTGCTCCTGTCCTGGGAATTTGATGATAAAAAGTCCTTTCTAGACAGAATGCAGATAATGAACAGCTCCCTGGCTTCGCAGGGGAAGAGGGAGTGTGGAGTTATTACTGCATTAAAAAATCTCCAAAGTCAACTAAATTCACCACAGAAGCCGAGAACCAGAATTCTTCTTCATTACAGCAAGGTAGTGCATTAAACATTATAAATAATGCTATGCTAATTGCCAGATGGGCAGAGCAGATAGCTGAGGGCTTTGCAGTGGGTGTGCTGATCCCGGAGCCGAAACCAGCTCGCGCACTCGCCCTCCTCCCCCCGTGTCCATCATCTGCTCCGCCGGAGCCGCAGAGTGATTTGTTTGGTAGGAAAACATACTTCCAGCGCGCCTCAGAAACGACAGCCCTCAAAGCTTTGGTGGGAGCACGCCGCCGCCTGCTCCTCACCCATCCGTGCGGCCTTTTCCAGCGCTCTCCCGCCCGGGCTGCACAGCGAGGCGAGCTCCCGCTCCCGCGGGGCTGGCGAGCAGTGGATGCTGCGGCCACCTCCTGGCTGCCAGCACAGTGCCACAGGTTTTCTCCGAAGTGTTTTTGCCCATAATCTGTTTTTTTTTTCTTTTTTTTTTTTCTTTTTCATACTATGTGCAACAAGATAATAGAACTCTGTAAGCCCTCAGTGCTGGCATGGCCGTCTCCAACAGCCAGCAGCACGGTGAGGCCCTTGTGATGGGGAAGAAAGGGGATTATGCTGGGAAAAGCATAATGTTGATGTTTTCCAGCCTTGCCGAGCCTCTCCAGGGGCTGCACCTCAGCGACCGGCGGAGACGTGAAGCCTAATGCAGGAAAACAAGCAGTGCTGCCCGAACGCCTGGGCTTAGCGGGGACCGAGGGACCGCGAGTTCAACAGCCCTAATGACATCGTCGACGGTGCTTTAATGAGGTCGAGTGAAGAATGTGGTGACCTCAGTCAAGTATCCCGTTACAGGCACGCTCAGATACCGCGGCTCAGGGCCAAACCCCTTGTCTTGTGTCACTGGGATGTCACCAGCCAGGGACCTGGTGCCCAGTAGCTCGGGGGGTGCGGGAACAGGGCGGGTTTCACAGGTACCCTGGGGCTGAACCTGTGTTTAGGTATAAATACCATGTTTTAATTACCCAGGACAAAAGAAAGGACAGGCCAAGATACAGAATAGCTGCAATAAACAAAACTGTGGCATGTCTCTGATATTAGTCATAGGCAAACAGGGAAGTGGAACATATATCTGGGAAGGATTCGGGCTATCCGCTAATTAAAAAAGCCTCTGACTGCTGGAGACAGTGTTAATTCACAGAAGTGTAGTCCCCCTGGACGGTGTTTAGGGCAAGAAAGGATTTACACCTTGCAGAAAGTTATTTTTTTTACAAAGGCTGTGCTTAATCAGAATTTTTCAGAAGAGTTTCTTGAATAAAAAAGGAATTGAGTCTCTGATGGAAAGTCTTTGGCTTTCCTCGTCTTGCTGTAGCATCTCTCCCGCAGACACAGCTCACACTAACTTTAATTTCTCCTTTCAGGATGTCACATAGCCCAAGCCCTCTGCTGCTGCGGCCACCCCGAGCTCCAAGTCAAACTGTTTGGATCGGGTCAATAGATTTTATGTCCCTCTCGCTGGTCTGAGGGGTCGTATGGAGCCAGCACCTTACAGCGCTCGCCTGCTCTCCCTGATGAATTGTTTTCTGGGAGATGGGAGCGAAGCAGGAAGATGCCTGGTTGTCTCATCGCCTTCCCTTGCCTCGATGCGAAGCAGCAAGGGCTATTTAGGGATGGCAGACACTTCCAGCGCAAAGCTGCTTTCTGACCTTCAAAAACATCATTGCAAAATTGCCAGAAAACAATCCACCGGGCGAGCGGAGCCAAAGCGGAGCTGGAGGTTCACCCATCACCGTGCGCTGCAACAGGACAGCTCTGACAGCACAGAATAAAAGCAGAAATAGCAATTTCTCACTGAAGATCTCGCCTGACATCTCTCTGACCTGTGAGCAGCAGGGACTCTCTGCACACAGGTACAGCCTGTTTGTTTGCTGTTGCTTTCGTTGACACTGCTGATTAGAGAAGACAGCCAGGCAGTCGGACACGGCGCGCGGAGGCAGGCGCTCCGGCCAGTGATTGGGGTGCCTCCTCCTGACCCCAAACCTGAGTGCTATTGCCCTGCATCTGCAGCTAAATAAACGAAGTAAATCATCCTGGCAGATAGATAATTAAATAATTATCAGCCACTTAATAACAAGGAGTGGGTGTTCAGAATTAGCATATTAGACAGTGTCTTTAAGGGCTAATTGTTGCATTACATCAGAGTTACTCATTCATTATTCTTGTCATTTCGGGTGATAATTTGCACTTTAGGAGACAGAGACAATTTTAGCAGGCAATTAGAGACATGTCAGGCTTGGCCTAGTGAGTTACTGTCACAATTATTGCATTTTTTCCGGTGTCCTCATTTGCAGGAGTGTATTTAAGGGCAGTCTAGTAATTTCATGGTTAGGCAAAATAGGCACCGGCACCGGGAGAGGCAGCCTGGGGTGGAACAAAACCTGATTTCACAGCGCTGGCCGGGTGCGGGGCTGCTCGGCCCCGGTGCCCACATGGGCGGGCGGGGAGGGGGCTACTGGTTTTGCACAGAAAAAGAAAACAAAAGCAAAAAGGGGGGTTTCTACAATGCTAATGGAAACGCTCTACAATACCCTTGTCTGGGATCTCCCCGCGGTGAGTGGTCTGTGCTCAAGAGCTGCTGCCCCGCCGCCACCCCACGCCACTGACGGACACGGGCATCCCCGCCCGCCGTCCGCGAGCCGTTAATGGCACGTGGATGTGGGCGCCTTTGGTTACCTGGAGCGGATCCCAGCTCAGCTGGGTTTGCTGCAGTCGCTCGGGGTTGGGGCTGGGCCTGGGCCCCACGCGGGGGTGCCGGGTGCCGAGGCTGGTGGCAGGTGCCGGAGCCGGGACGTTTCCAGCAAACCCCAAGGAGAAATCAGTTCCCCTGGAACGCGGTGCATCTGCATATCAAGCGGATGCAAATCCTAGAGCTGCTTTATCAGTTAGGCTAAATATAACGATGCGCCCCATGATTTTGCAGACCAACCGAGTCTGAGAATTATGACAAGGTTTAAATATTTCTTAAACTACAATTGAAGGGAAAAACTAGATCTGTAACAGATGCACCTTGGGATACATGCATTATAAGGGTATATACAGTCAAATAGAGTTAATTAAGCTAAAACCACAGTAAATCTGCCAGACCCATATTAACACTATAGTCAAAATTGTGGAAAATATAGTATTTTCTATAATAAATCCTGTTCTGTTACAGATTTATGTTGGCATCTGCATAGTTACCATAGTTTTACAATAATCATTGATCAATCAAAGTTTTATGACAAAACTATAATTTTACTGTGTTTCTTTCTTACTTAGTTTCCTAGTTTGCTTAATTCCCAGAATGCAATACAGTAAATCTTTTGATCTGAGATATTAAGTAGATAATAAGAATGCCATGTAAGATTTGCTTATATTTTAAACTGTCTTTACAAATGATTTATAATTAGGAGCAAATCTAAGACAAAACATTATTAAAGTCAAAACCCTCCATAAATTACTAGAGTTTGCTTATGCCTGTAGTAATTTATTAGGGTTTTACTACAGTATTTTCTCTGGTGATATCCAAAGCTTTATATGTCATAAATGGAAAATATGAGTTGGTAAACCATACAGAAAACAGGAATGATCCCCAGTGACCCGAGATGACAAACTCATACTCTGATATAACGTCAAAATCATTTTGCAGTGGAAATATAATAGTACCAATAATACAATTGTGCTAGACCCAAAATGCATCTTTCTTCTTTAAAATTAAATCTTTATTTATATGTTTTTTAAAGTTATCCCATTTACAGACGTAATATAACCTGTAGCTGGGCTGGCTGAGGGAAACGCCGGGTTTGTGTCTCCTGGCATCACACAGCCGGCTCTGCGGCGGGAAACCCGCTGGGTTCAGCTGTGCCCCGGCCTGCAGCGCCCAGGGAGAGCATACAGGGCTTTGCCATGCCGGGCTTTGCTAAACGGGGCTTTGCTAAATGGGGCTTTGCTATGCCGGGCTTTGCTGTGTGGGGCTTTGCTAAACAGGGGTTTGCCATGAGGCACCCGGGACCCGCTGGCACCTTTCTACCCTCTGCAAACAGACGGAGCCCGTGTCCCCGGGGGCTGAGCGCGCTCTGGGCCCCTGCCTCCTGCCAGCCGTGGCCATTCCTCTCCCTGTCCCTGTTCATTATCATCTCAGCCCACAAAGCTGTCGAGCCCACAGACTGTTTTGAAGCACACAGGGTTTTTCTGAGAGTTATCCGTGAGCATCGTTCAACCTGCAGGGCTGGCACAAGATGTTCTCAATTAGTCACATACAGGTAGACTTTTTTTTCTTTTTCTTCAAGTATTAACGTCTGAACGATTTTGCTGCCAGTGAAATTCTCTGTTTGCAATGATAATTCTGTGACTGTCTTCACAAAATGCTTTCCAAAAGCGCCACTGTGGGCCTGTCTGTGCTAAGCTGGACTGTGAGTGACAGAGCCCACCCTGCCTTCAGCCCCCTTGGTTTTGGTAGCAGCAGCGGAACATCTGCCCGTCCCAACGCTGGTCCCAGCCTACCTGTACAAGCCAAACCACACCGCAAGGCCCACATAGCGCTGGGACAAACTGAAGGGTGAGGGCAGGGCCAGCAGCGCAGCACCACTCCCCGGGAAAGCAGCGGAGCTGGGCAGATCTACCCCGGAGCGGGGCTGGATCTCAGGCTCAGGGTTGCGGAGCTGCCCAAAAAGCAACTGAACATTTAATTTTCCGCTGTGCTCTTGCGGGACGGGAACGATGCCGTTCCCTGGGACAGGGCAGTACCCGCAGCTCACAGCCCTCGCCGGGCAGGTGGGTGGCAGGCAGACGTGCAGGCAGGTGCAGGCAGCGCTTTCAGTGCCTGTAAGCAGCAGTGAACTGTTGCATGTCAGGGTGAAAACTAGATGTGGTGAAAAATCTCCACTCCCTCTCGACTGCTGCAAAGGCCAACCAGAGAGTGCGGAGCGAGGAGTCCCTGTTCGTTTCATTAAAGAAGTTCCTCCTCATCTTTCACAGCAAACTGTAAACAATAGAAATGAAACCTGTGGCCAGTTTAGTGGTCTGTTAAAATAGAGAAAAATAAAATAAATAAAATAAATAAAATAAAATAAAATAAAATAAAATAAAATAAAATAAAATAAAAACTGATAAGAAGACAAAGACGAGCGATTGCAAAAGCTGCGCTGGCGCGTTCGTTGTTCTGACCATGTCTCAGGCTGCGCAGTCTCTGCTCCTCCAGCTGCGATACCATCGGCAGGCACTGATTGAATTGCAGGTTTGTTATCAGTCTCTCGCCATCCATCACCCACAGATAATCCTTTAGCTCCGACATCAGGCGGTGCTGATCTCTGTTCTACACCTGGCGCCACCAGCCCAGGATGCTCTCAAAAGCCACAGGTTTAGGCAAATCACCCCGCAGACACCCGAGCGGCGGCAACTGCTGCAGGAACCTCCCTTCCCATCGAGGACAGCGCCAAAAAGGCAGAGATTTGGTCTAAAAGTGATTTGTATTCCTGAGAATAATCATTCCTTGTCCAAGGTGTTTCATGAGGTGGATGTATAAATTAGAGTCTGTTTGATAACACTGCCTTATCCCGCAGCGCTCCGCTCCCAGGCTCTGCCAAGACAGGGATGCTCGAACCACAATCCGAATCAAACGGCAGTGCAAACAGAAAGTGGATTCGTTAACTGGCATTAAACTCATTCGTGGACACTCATTCAGAACTGAAATCCTGTTAATTAGCTTTAGTTCAACTTATGAGCGCTTTAATTCTAAATAAAATTTTCACTGCAGGAGGGCATTTAATGACGCTTAGCTAATCCACTGTAAATTCGCACCTTAAATTAATTCTAATTAAATTTCCTCAGCAACCCTGGAAAAGCAGGACCAAATGTGGCGGGTCTGTCGTCCCTGCACAGCTCATGGGTGCCGGTGGGTGCTGACCCCCTGCTGAGCACCCCGGGGAGGGCACAGCACCAGCTCAGGCCCCCGTCGACTGCGCGCCGGCGCTGCAGGGGAGACGGCCAGGGGAAATCCAGCTTTACCACAACGGGAATATTCTGCAGCGACGTGACATTTTATACAGAAAAACCTGAAAGCGATTCATGCAAAACCGCTGTATTACCAAAACACTGTATTACGTTCTATCAGCGTTATCATTTATCTTTTACACTACTGTGCGCATGGGGTAGTGTTGTGACTCTACCCAAGGGAATGATTCACTGTGATCAGTGCAAAGTGTTTCAACATTCCTGGGCTGAAACTGCAAACTTCTGCTGAGTTTCAAAGTTTAATATCGCATACCAGTATAATTTTGATTTTTTTACAATATATTTCCAATAGATAAAAGATTTTATTCTGACAAAAATCTTGTTGTGAGTCATCACTAGAAGCTTTATTGTTCTTCCTTTTTTCTTTACAGTATTTGTCATTATTTGTCCAGTCGTCAGTCAATTCTGCCCTGGTTTAGGGCTTCTCATTCAGTTCTCACCCTCTTGTCCCTTAACACTGGGAATTATTTTCTGTGTGGACGGGCAAGGCATGTTCTCTCCAAGCAGAGACTCTGGGTGGGAAATCCCAGCCAGGGTGGGCACACCTGGGTGCTAATGCGGGATTTAGCCTGCACTCCAACAGCCAAAACACCAAACCACGGCCAAAACACCGTGTCCCGTGGGGATGAAAACTCCCCTTGCCCTGGGCCATGACGTGCCGCATCCCCATCCCACCCTGACCAGTCCCGTCCCCGCAGGACCCGCGGCCTGGAGGACCCGCACGGCCACCCCGTGTCCTTGCCCTGTATCAAGGGGCTTTTTGACGGCCACGCTCGGGGTAGCAGCACTCTCCTGGTCCTTATCCTTTTGTAGGGAGGAGAGCGGAGAGGAGCCTACACTGCAATACAAGGCGATGCAGATTACACCATTAAATTTTTATGTGAATTCAAAAAATTCAGTGTTGACTTCATGACGCAAATAGGTATGAAAATTCTGGTGAGCACGCTCATTGTTACAGAAATCAAATGGCTGAACAGCCACTAATGAGGCAGACAAGAAGCTTCACTCATCCTCTGAGGATTTGAAGGCAAGAAGAGAGGAAGGAGCGCATTACATTATTCATGCTGCCTTGTTTGGGTTTCAAATCATAGGAAGTCACAGCGAAGGGGGATTTGGGATGTGCCGGTGACCTGCTCTGCTCGGGGAGGGGGGGGGGCCTTAAAAGTCCTGTCACCTAATTGACAACCGCTCGCTGCAAACACAGCTCTCGCGTCCCGTCTGGAGCCTGCCCGGCAAGGGGACAGGGGGCTCCCCAGCACCCCCTGCCCTGTGACCTGCCTGGGGATGCCTCGGGGGTGCCCCAGGCAGGGGGAGATGCACTGAGCAGGGCACCCAGGTATTGCTGCACCCTCTCCCCGCTGTCCCAGACCTCTCCCTGCCTGCAGCTTCCCTCCCTGTGCTCTGTGCAGCATCGGGAGGAGGCGGGCGTGTTGCTTTATTAACTGTTTAAAACATGCTCTATTCTCCCGGAACGGGCACAGAATCTTTTTTAGAGGGGAAAAGGCAGGGAAAACAAGGGAGAATAATTGATCTGAGAAGGCAACATGCAGGCAAGAGTTCCATAAAGCAGGGGATGAGGCATACGGTGTAACTGTTGACCAAGCACTCACAACTAATAAACAGATTCCCAGAGTACTTCTGCATTTTGTAATTATTACTTACCCATAAAAATCCCTTCTCCCTCCTGCCAACATTATCTTAGTAAACTTTATGAGTGCTCATGAGGTTAATGCAGAACCATAAATCTGCAACGGGTCGAAGGCGTGAGAGGAGGAAGTGTTCGTAAATCTGTTGGAATTGCTCCAGTTTGTTTATTTAATAAAATACTGTTTCATAAAAAGGCAGGCAGCCTCCCGCCAGGGCCGCACCGCCCGCTCAGCCCTTCCCAGTGGGCGGGAGGAGGCGAGGGGCTGTGCCCCCCCACCCAGCCTGTCCGTCCCTCCGTCCGAGGACCACAGCCCACTGTCTACTTTAGCAGCTTCCTTTGACGGTTGCATTCAGTATTTTAAACTGCACACCCTGGCACTGCTGAGGCCACCACCACCGTCCAGGGCCACCATCCAGTGGCAGTGAGGTGGCCCGGCAGCCCACGTGCCCTCTGGCAGCGATGCCATGCCACAGACAGCATTAGGGGCCTTGGGACCATGGTCTTGGCTCCCTCGGCATGGCCAACGCGGGGTTAAAGTCCCGTCCCCCCCCCCCCGCCCCTGGGTCAGGGTATATTTGCTTGGATTTTACATTGGAATTTGAAATCCACGGTTACAAGGAAACATTTATTTTCTTGCCCTTCAATGATCAAACAAGTGGTGCCGAGGCACAAGGAAACGGAGTTTCCATTAGTAGAGCTGTTTTCTTTTTGCTGTAAAATATCAAATATTTTGACATTTCCATCAGACTTTTCTTTGTATCAAAGCTTTAATGGCAGAATAATCTCAAGGCTTTTAGACTTCATAGGTTTTTATATTTCTGAGCACTCCCTACTTTATAAGGGGACACTTCTGAAGGTACATGTTATTCCCTTCTCAAAGACCAAAGACAAGGTAATAAAAACAAGAGCCTTGTGAAGACTCCCGGGGAAGCGGGCTGTCGGGGGCTGGGGCTCAGCACCGAGCCCCTCTCCCGGAGCGGGCTGCTGGCTCCCCAGAGCCTCGCGGCGCCAGCGGGAGGGGAGCTACTGCCATCCCTCCTGTGTCTGACAGTCGGGAGATGAATTCCGGGGCATCATCATCACCCGCATCGTGTTCGCAAGATGGAAGAACGAGTGCGTCACTTAAAGGCGAGATCCATCACGACGCGCCGAACGCTCCGGAGAGCGAAACCAGCTGCTTCTCCAGCAACTCCCCCAGGCAAAGCCCTTGCGGGGGTCCTGTCCCAGCCTGGCGTGGTACCAATACATTTTGTGTGGTGTCAGGGCAAAAGATGCCTCCAAATGCTGGCTGGGGCACCCTGGGGGCCACTGCCTCTGGGCCAGCAGTGCCAGCATGTCCCTCCTGCCCCGGGGCAGGTCCCCTCGCGCGGGGGGCTGCCACCAGCCTTTCCCACTAACTCTGGGAAAGACGCAGGGCTGTATAACTGACATGATTCCTTCTCTCTGCTGTTTTAATCAATAAAAACCTGCAATCACTGGAATTTCAGGAATAAGCTGCACCTTGCTAGCCCTTTCAAGTGAAGGAGGAGGCCGGGGCGGTGTGTCTGTGGGTGCAGCGTGGGTGCTGTGCCGCTCCTGACTCCCAGGCAGGGACTGGAGGGGACCCCCCAGCAGGTCTGTAGCATCTGTGAGCAGCAGATTTTGGGGGATTTATTGTTGTTTAGCTATTCATTTATCCGCATCCCCGTTGTGTCCATCTGAACCCAGGCAGCCCCTGGCCACAAGCGAGGGCAGGGACGGTCACGGCTGCTGTTTGACAGAGGGGCTCGTTTTAGAGGTCGAGCTCACCGGTCTGCAGTTGACTATATCACATTTTTCACCATTATTCTGTGTAGCTCCCTCGTTACCTGCTAGCTGAGTGCTATCATCCCCACTATTAATTCCTGCCAGGGATTGTCGCTCCCTGTGCAGCTCCTGCAGTGTTTTGCAGTGCCAGCAGTACCCAGCCCTCCCGGGAAGCAGCCAGCTTCTCTGCCTGCCTGCAGCCCTCCCCAGCCCTGCCTGCACTAGGACCAGCTCATTTTCTGGAATATTTTCATTGCTGAAACCAGCCCGAACAGTCGGCAATCGCTGTTTGCTGGGACGAAGCTCCTGTCCGTCCCTGCAGCCAGAAGTGCTGTTTGCTCTCCAGCCCTCCCGTGGTAACTCTGCCTTTCCCAGAGATCTTTATTTCTTTGGCCTCCCAGAGGTTTCTGTCCACAGCTGGAACTCACCAGGGATGCCCAGCGTGGACCTTCTCATGTCTCCAGACTGATCCAGACCCAAACACTTCTGTTCTATCCGTTACTCCCTGCAGCCTTTCACCCGAGTGCCCTCATTGCCGTTTTATTTGTGTTTTCCCTGGACAGAGAAGCCTGTGGAGTACACGCACCCAGTCATGCCAGATACTTGCCCCTTTTCTCTATTTTGTCTTGTTTTTCCCGTTCCTGTTTGTCGTATTCTGGACATCTGGCCCCTCCCTTCACACCCCCGCGAGAGCAAGGGCTGCTGCCCGCTCCCGCAGCCGGCAGGGATGCGATGGGCAGCGAGGGGATCAGGAGCTGGAAAACGGGTGCTGGAGGGAGACGGATGAGAGTGCCATTGCCATGGCAAGGGGGGGCAGGGGGGGTGCTGCAGGCATCGCCTGGTCCAGCCCTTCCACACCCGGCAGCACCGGGGCCCAGCTCTGCCACACGTGGCAACACGGGAGCAAATGACGAAGCCCCCCAGGCAGGACGGCATTGGCTGGTGGCATGTAAATGTCTTTCCGGACCACCACGGCTTTGAAGTCACTGTTTATCTCACTCTGATAACAATCTGCTTAATGTCTTGTGTCAAAGTAATTAGAATGTAATTACTTTTTTTTTTTTTTTAATAACAGGTATTTTAATTGCTGCAGGGTAACAATCCTGCTGGGGGAAGCCTGCTCTGGCACCAGCGTGGCACAGCCGGCTGCGGTGCGGCTCAGCACCCTCGGGCCCGCCAGCCCCTGCGCTCCCGGCAAAGGGTGAGCGTCACCCGCTCTGCTCAGCACCACGTTTCTTGGGCATCGCTCTTTTTTCTGTGTGTTTTCCAGGCATCTCTCCTTCCCCCCACCCTCCCTGGCTGCTCAGCTGCCTTTCTCCCCTCAGCCTCCTCTCCCTCCCAGCCCTCCACCTCCCTGCCTGTTCTTTGCCTGTTTGGACTCTTTTTCTCTTGCCTGTTTATGAATGTGTTCAGTTTCTCCTTTTCCATTTGTTTTCTCTAGACATCAATTTTTCATGCTGGATAGCTGAGGATAATTAATTAATGATTCATAGAAATACTGTGGCTATAATACATAATTAGAGGATGGTTCATAACCTGTTGCAGAGGCAGTTATCAGTAATTTCTGAATAATTAAGAGATGTTTTTTAGCACATTTCAAAAGCCCTTACAGAATCAAGTAGAAAGGCTAATTTATTTCTCTACAAAACTTGGGGTCACACCGTCGTGGCACACGGAGCAGCATTGCCCCCCTCCTTTGCGGCCCTGCAGAGCCCTGTGGGGGGGGGCCGGGCAAGGACCCCAGGCTGGGGGGACCCTCCTGCCTCCAATGACAACAGAACGGTCCCCCCTTTCCTGCCCCCCTCCTCCCTCTGCCCAGGGGGGCTCCGGCGTGGAACTAGACCACAGCAGCTCGGCTCGGGGTACGGCTTCAGCATCTCCCTGCCAGGCTGGTATTTTTTTCAACACGAAGAGTGACAATTAGCATAAATAATGTGACTGTTACATTTAAGATAATTTAACCTGTCTTTAGTTTTGTCATTTAGAAATCTGCAAAAATCAAAGAGCGGCTGCTGGGTTGTTTTCAAGGGTAAACAATCCGATTTCGCTCTTATGTCACGAGTGAGGAGCAGGTCTGAGTGAACAAGTCGGGAAACTCTCAGATAATTTGTTGAAGGTTTTGAAAAGGACAACTCCTCTGCGCCGCGCCGCACTGCAGCGGGGGGTGCCAGCGCTTCCCCAGCTCTGCTTCCCGCAGGAGGGACCCGCAGGCTCCCCCCACCCTGCTCCCAGCAAAGTTTCCCTTCAGGAGCATCCTACGGGAGAGCACATGCCACATTGTACACGGTGCCATTTTGAAGTTTTCTAACTGCGATACTCCAATAATTATAGAGAGATTAAACAAAGACAGCTCTCAGCAGGGAGGAATTACGGGCAAGAAAGATCCTGACAAGAAAATGACAATGAAGAGTGGCCCAAAGAGAGTTATTAAAGATTAATAACTTTGTTATTGGAGGCATTTCTTCTGTACGTAAGGGCACACATAAATACACTTGGAAGCTTCCAGATGGCCACGCCAAGAGCTGAATTCATCACGCCGTTATTTGTTTTGTCAGCATGTTCCAACCATGAACCCGGCCAGCAAACCACCACGGGGGCTCCCCGGGTCGGGCAGTGCAGCGGGGGGCAGGTGTGTGCCCCCCGTGTGTGGCCGGGCCCTGGCAGCCCAGAGAGTCCCCAAAATTTGTCTGTAAAGGAGGAAGTCAGCTCTGTCGCTCCGACAGGTGCCCTGCGCCGAAACATCCGAATACACCCCGATCCGGCCGCTCCCCCAGGGCTGGCCCCGCCGCCGGACCCCACCGATGCAGGCGCAGCTCTGTGCATCACAATTAGCTCTGCAGAGCCCAGGATTTCCTCTCCCTTCCCTTCCCGGTCATCATGAGCAGGCGAGAGCAGAAGCGTTAGTGGCAGCGGAGGCAAGGGCTGCGCCGGGGGCACAAGCTGTGGAGGGGGATCATGGGCCGGGGCTGCTCGAGCATCCCCCCAGCACCCCCCAACAGCACCGGCGGAGACCCCGAGCACTGGCACGGTCCCACCCCGGTAAAGACGGACCCAGCAGCAAAACTCTCCCTCCTTTCCCATCATTACAGCAGCTAAACTGTTTTGCTCATCACATCTTCCCCACCTAAGGTGATTAGATTTTTTTTCTCTCTTTTTTGCTTCCTTTTTTTCTTTTTTGAGTACCACAGGGTGTTAAAACCAGTCTTCCTATTAGGGGCTAGACATATTCAGAGCCTTAATGATAGATTAAATACCAAATACCTTAACATTTGAAAAATGACATTTATTATACAGAGTTGTAAATAGAGAAAAAAAATGACAATAGAACACAGTGTAGATCTTACATAAACTGCACCAGTTCTGTGTAATGACTATGATAATGTCAGTGCTAACAAGCAGATAATTGGCATCACTGAGATAATTTTTGGCACCTTATGCAGAGGGGAAACTGTTCTGCATAATTATTTTACCTAGGAATATTCTTCATTTAACAGGTCTATTTGCATAACGGTTGGAACTTTTTAAGCTATAAAGGGTGTTTAATATGTTGATTTGTTTTATTCACAAAACAATTGTTTATTCATGAGAGCTGGCACCTGAGGACTTTAGTAATTAAGCCACAGTGACCCAGTTGGAAGCAACAGCCTTTTATGGGCTTTACAGGTCCAGGCGGAGGCAGGATTAGCAGACCACTCACAAACACCTAACAGGCTTTTATAGACGTTATAAAACTGAGTCATTCTCTGTAGTAAAACTTTATTTCTTTAACTTCTACAAAGCTGATAACTTCAGCATTTCACGGCTGGTAGCAGGCACCTGCTGGGGGGCTGCGTGTCCCCCGCGCGCCCCGGGACAATGGCACGAAGGTCCTCGCCTCTCCAGATGTGACACAAAACGAAAGCGAATTCTCCGCAGGTTCTCAAAGCCCAGCCCCTGCAAACCACGCACATCCCTGCCTTGCACTGAAGCAGGGGCAAATAAATAAATAGGTATATTTATAGATAAAAAGGACGCGTGGTGTGACGCATGCAAGCCGTGCTCATGCAGGAATTGTACTCGGATCAGCATGTAACAGGTCAATATTATCAAGGCACTGGAGTGCAGAGACGAGTGCATTTTTCAGCCCAAGCGCAGTCTTGACAGGTCAGGCTGATGAGCTTTCTCGGCGTCCAGGCAATGGCCCTGCAAGCGTGTGCCAAGCCGTCTGGAAACATAAAAGATGTTGGACGCCAGCCTTGGACTTCCATCGCAAGCAGATACCTGGCCAAGGGCCAGGTGCTGGGTGGTGCTTTCTCTCTACGGCTCTAAGCAACCCACATTTGTCTTCCTTTGCCACCCTGACTCGAGGGAACCTCACGCCAACCCTGCCAGATCCTGCACTATATATCAGAGCGGTGTTTGCCCCATCCCAAGTGCGTTTCCAAAGCAAGGAATGAACTCTGGCTGCGAGTGGCTGTTCCACACTGAAAGCTCAGCATGTCCATCCACCCAGCCGCCAGCAGCGTGATTCAGAGCAGCTCTGAGGCTTAAAGTCCGCGTTGGAAAAGTTCAAATTCCCCACAGGTTACACTTTGACGCTTACTTGGCTTCTCCATCTCTGTTTCTGAATCTGCTGGCAAACAATTCCTGTAGCTAGGAAAGCACCAGACATTCTCTGACAAACACTTTACATCCATCAAAGCACTCTTGACACTTTGAGAGAAGGGACCATCACTTGAGAAGCTACAATTGCCTGAAATTTCCTAGCAGACACTCAAAGCTCCCAACGCCATACTCCTTTCAGCCTTGTGCCTTGTGCAGCCGTTGCTTACAAAGAAAACCCTCAGGGAATATAATTGCAAGCAAGAACTTTGCCAGAAACCAGCAAGTCGATAAAGAGAACCTTTTAAACTCCAGTTTTATGAAAAACACATCCAGTCTTTTAGATCCCACATCAACAAGGCCAAAAAGAATTGTTAGTAAATCATTACTACAGCTTTGATTCTGCAAGGTCTCGCGTATCCCTAAAGTTTCAACCTGTGAGAACTCCTATTGACTACCAAATTAATCATGTGCTTAAGTACCTCGCTGAATTAGAGCCCTAGAAATGATTTGCCAACAGTCTTATCGCAAAGCAGCACTGTGCTCCACCGAAGCAGAACCAGACACACATGCAAGGTTTGGATTCAGGAGTTGGAAACAAAAGCCCCGTTCCCTGGGGTCTCACCCCGACACCTCGTCCGTATGGGAACTCTTCCCCCCTGATGGTGAAGGCAGGGCTGGTGTGGGAGCTCAGCACCAGCACTCACGCAGTGTCCCTTGCAGCAGATCTCAGCTCGCCAGCCAAGGGGGGATGCCTTGTTCTGTTTTTTGTCGTTGTGATATTGCTACTTAATTTAATTTCTGTTAGTTTTCCTGCTACCTGATCAAGCAAAGCATGCTTGAGCTGAGCAGCAAGATAATCAGCATGCTCATGGTGCACGTACGGCGTGTGCCCCAGCCTCGCACGGTTGGAGCCTGTTCCTCCTTCAGCGACACTGATTTTGAAAGTAACACTTCCAGGGCCAGCTGAAATATGTGTTAAATAGGAGCAAGTTAGAGTGTTATCACCACACCTAACTCAAGGAAAGTTCTGGCACGCTGTGCAGCATGTTTCACTGAACATGCCTGCACCGAGCCCAGCTCGTTACTGAACAGCAAACACTTTCTGGCGGCGCCGCTGACCTTTGCGGTGGCGATTCCCACCCGCCAGCGCCGGCGCTCACAGCGCAGGGTTGCTGCCTGCCCGGGGCGGGCCCAGCACGAAGCCGGTGTGCGGCAGACGGCGGCCGCAGCTCCGGGGAGCCCGGGGCAGGAGCCGTGCTGGCAGGAGGGACCAGGGCTCCTGGGTTCGTGCTCCAGGCAGGGGTGTGCGGGGCTGGCTGGGCACAGAGTCTCCCTGTGACCTTGGTCAAGTCTTTTAACGGCTCTGCTGCTCGGATCTCCACTTTCAGCAGTGCTGTGTCTGTCTCTCGTGTAGCCCAGCTCGAACCGGGGCCACGAGAAGCCTCTCGAAGCCCAGTGGGAGCCTCTGCTCGATGCCGCCTTTGGGAGCTCATAACCTGGGACGTTCCGTCCGTGCAGCCTGCAGTGCCTGGCTGCTGCCCTTAGAAACCCTCTCCCTGCAGCCTTTCATCTGCCCCACTTTGGGGAGAACTATTAAATTTGCTCAGTTATTCTCTGAACCTGCAGACGTCATTTTTCCTGTGAAAAAGCTAGTTGTGTAACTCCATGTATTATGCTTGTCCACGTGTTTGCATGTGTGTGCACGTTTGTCTCTGCTCCTCTGCAAACCCATGGGCCTGCGACTTTCAGCTCAGCTAACTTTTTAAAGACTAAATTCTGTTTCTTCCCAAACAAGGCTGTTGGCTTTAGGGAAGAGAGGTCTGTAACGTGTTTGCGCACAAGACGTTTAACTTCTGTGTTTTGATGAGGTTTCCCAAACCTTCATTCTAGCGTATCTGCTGGAAGGAATAGCCTGTACCAAGGCGATGGACTCAGAGTCTGTACATCACACACTCATTCTTTCAAGGCCATGTCACCCGCCTCTAATGTTCTGCAAAATGTTTCACTCTGCTGTTTTATACACTTTATGTGCCAGCCTGCCATTTTTCAGCTCTCACCTGGAGCTTCCAGTGCCTGGAGCCATCCTCACTCCCCCTTGCCCTCACTGGCACATGGGCCCCCAGAAATGTGCCAGCAAAAACCTCAGGAGTTTCCAACAGGTCCAGTCCATCTGCTGCCTTAAAAAATCCTGAGCGCCTGCCTTAAATCACCGTCCTCGCCCGGTCAGAGCGCGGTGTCCAACCTTCTTAGGGATTAGCAGGTGATAGCTGGAAGCCTCTCTGCTCTTACTCATTGAAGGACCATAATTACTGCGTCCCGTTCCGCCCACAAGTTCTGTACCACTTGTTTTTATGGCTCCACCAGGCCATCTGTCTCGGGGATGGAGACCACACTCACTCTGGTTGGATTTTTCTCCTTTTCAATTCCCAAGTCAGCTCTAGTTCAGTGGGTAGATTTATTACTACTCCTCGGTGCTCCCTGGCTCCGTGCCACAGCTGGGAAAATAGCAGCTCAGGCAATATTCTAACTAGAAGGAAACGCGGTCCTGCGCTGACAGCCATCGGCATCGTGTCCAAGCTCGCGGCTGTGGTCCCCGAAGAGCCCCAGTGTGTGGGAAGGGGGTCAAGCACCCCAGAGATGTGACTGCCGCCGCCGCAGCCGCCAGCGATGCTCCTCGGCACTGCGCAGGGGGGGTTTGGTTTTACAGATGTTGATCTGAACGAGATCTCTTTTCCCCACCCGGTGAGACTCTCAGGGGGGTGTCACGGCTCTGTCAAATACAGGGAGAAGGGCTTCAGACTCCCCTTTCTCCTCCGAGGATGACGTGGCAGTATTTTGTGTGTGAGAGAGGCGAAACTGAGACTGAGCCAAGAGCCGTGCTGTGGCTGAGGAGAGGCAGCTCCCTGGCCAGGGCTGTACGGTGCCCGGCACTGAGCCGCGGCAGCAGCGATGGGAGTCACGGTCCCCAGGTGCAGCATCACAGGTGCGGTGCGGTGTGGAGCCCTGGTCCCCATCCCCGGCTCCAGAGGGACAGCGGGAAGGTCTCAGCACCGGCGGGGGATGGAGCCTCATGGAGAGAAACCAGGGAGCCTGGGGAGCTTCAGCTCTGTTAGGATGAGGGGGAGACGGTCAAACTTTGCAAAATCCTGTGGGTGACTGCACCTACCACGGCACGGGAAAGCAGCCTGCCTGCGTCGGCAGAACAGGCAGCGGGAAGCCGGCCCTCGCGACAGGCACCACGAAGGGCAATCGTGGGGTCTGGCTGTTTCGCTCATTCAGCCGATGGAGCCCATCTTGATTCAAGATGCTGAGGACATTATTGATCTAAACAAGTTGTCAGTGAAGGAAAAGTTGTAATTGCTGCTGTAGTTGCATTGTAACACACCAGTCCCGAAGGGAAATTAAAGTTTGTAGCTAATAGGGTTGTATGATCCTTCAACCTTTGATGTATTGAATCTCGAGCAGCCTGTGGAATACTGATTTGATGCACAAAGGATCATTTTTAACAGCAGCTGTACCTCCAATTTCCTCTGATCCAATCCTCCTTTCGATCCCGCTGCGCGGTGTGTGCAGCGGGGGACGTGGTGAGGGAACGGCTCGTGGTGCGCCAGGCGGCATCGCTCCACCGAGCCGCCATCCTCCCTCCTCCGCCCTTGGGTCTCTTGCTTCAACTCCCACATTTCCGTGAGACCCTGACTCTTGCTGTATGAATAAAGTGGGAATGATGCCCAGGATAAGGCAGTATTGCTTGTGTGCGTGCGTGCGCTGTGAGCATTAGCCAGGAACGGCTCACCTTTGCGCCGCTCCCTGCATGGAGGACTATTTCTTAGCTCTAGACTATAATCATTCTTCCAGTGCCGCAGGGAAGATGAGATCAAGGGGCTGCACAGCTGATAAACAAGAGGGAAATACAGCCCCAGTGCCTAACAGCAGAAGCGTGCCCGTGCCCCGCCAGCAGCGTGCGGGAGGAGCAGCGTTATTTCCCAGCGGAACGGGCAGCTCTGCCCGCACACACACACCTGCACCCTCGCCCCGCGGCCGGCACCAGCCTCTCTCTGCCCACCCCGGCGGCCGCGGCACGTGCGGGCTGGCGAGGCTCCAGCTCCAGCCTGCGTGGGAAAGCGCTGACGCTGCGACTCCTCGGAGCTGCAGCCGCCACTTCCACTCAGAGAATATGAATTTTTGCAGCAGGAGCATCAGTTTCCTCAGTTCAGCTTTCAGCAAGGGGTAACGCCTCATCATCCCGCCTGGCCATGATTTCCTTAAAGAAGCAATTACTGATGTTTCTAAGCACAGCTGCCGGCTCCCCCATTAATCACCCGCAATTATAAAACAGAAATCTGCTAAACAGTCCGTCCCCAAAGGTCACTAATCTGTAACTCTAAGTTAATAGTCCTCAGGTGTTTGTTTGGGGGGGGGGGTGAGGCGCGTTGGCCAGGATGCGAGCGTGGGGCTGGGCTGTGCATCACGGAGCAGGGGCAGGGCTGAGCTCCCCCAAACCTGCCTGCACCCCCCAGCCCTGGCTGCCCCATCACCTCCCACCACAGCAGCCAGCCCCAGCGATGTATCTCACTGTGCCTTCACAAAGACACTTCAATTCTGTGTTATGAAGACACTCTTTCTAATGACTTCAGTTAATTAGCGCTTCACACCCACCGCAGATTCCACAGGAGGAGCAGCCCACGAGGACACGCCACTGTCCCTGCCCACTGCCACCGTGGCAGAGGGGACCCCGTTCCACCACCATCTCCCTGCCGTGGCAGAGGGGACCCCACTTTGCTGCCATGTCCCCACCATGGCAGAGGGGACCCTGCTCCACTGCTGCATCCCCGCATGGCACAGGGGACCCCCCACTTTGCCACTGCCCGAAGGGTCAGGGACGTGCCCAGGCTCCTAAATCCCTGCTGAGGACAGCAGGCAATTTAGACCTGAGTGCAGCAACTAATTAAATCAATATGAGATAATGAACAGCAATTAGAGGTCCAGCTAGGCACATCTTCTCTTGTAAATACTGTTTCTCTCCCAACGGGAAGCTCTTTTTTAATAATCTGTTTGTGTTTCATTTCCAGGAGCCGTAATTCCCCAAAGAAGCAATTTGGGAAAGTGATTTGTTTGTCTGTATAATTGCCAAAGCACTTAGTTAGACTTGTTTGTTTTTCTTAGCTCCTGCTACTCCCAGAAAGAAACAATGCAGATATTGCTTGCGTTGTTTTCGCTTCTTTCTGATATTTTTTTACGTTGGGGAGTTGGGGTGGGGGGTCCCTCACTCCTGTGTGCTCTGGAGCTGCCTCCAGTCTGGCTGTGGGGCATCATCCCAGACACTGTCCCCTTCACCGGGGGCTCGAGGGGTCACAGACCATGGGGGGCTGGGGCCGGCAAGGTCCATCGCGGCAGGTTGGTGCCTGCTCAGCAAACCACAGCCTGGGCAGGGGACAAACTCCCTCCCCCCTCCATGCACTTGTTGCCCAGGTAAACAACCATTTTTAAGCCCAGGGAGGAAATCGGGGGTTTTCTGGTGGCTGCCGCCTCTCCTGGTGACATTCCCCAGGGGCAGGGCAGCAGCAGCAGCCCTGGGAGCTGCTCACACCCCGTCTTGGTCCATAGGAGCACCGAGAAGCAAACCCCGCTCTGGTTTTGTCCCACAGATGTGCCCGAGGGTTTTGTACCCACCAGATGCTTTGGGAATGGTGCTCTGCTTTCGTACGATAACGGCTCCTGTGACTTGCCACGTGAACGCTCACCGCCATTCAGCCATATTAAATTGCAATAACCTTTCAAATTAAACCATGCACCTTGTTTATTAGTAGTTAAATGCTTCCCTGAGCCTTTGAGCTACGGCGAGACATAGGATGCTCGGTCTCCAATCCCATAATTGGGTATCTATTGCTTGTTTAGTTTGCAGCCAATTAGATAGCAAACAGGTTATGGTCTGCGTACGTATTAAATATGACTTCCAACACTTCCTGCAGGGATTAGTTATTATTTAATTCAGCTGCACTATGGGCTCCATGCTACGTCAGGCGATGGGGGCCTGGGCAGCCCCCGCGCTTGGTCTGTCTGGGTCACAGGAGTCAGCAGGAGGAGGAGGAGGAGGATGGGGATGGTGCCGAGGTCTCCCTGGTCGAGCCCTGGGTCACGGTCACCGTGGGTCCTGGGCACGGACAGGTGGGCACCATCATTTGGCAGAGGAAAAACCCCAAACTGCCCATCCCAGCCTGCTCGGGGAAGCAGGGAAACCGCTGGGCCAGGGGCTGGGAGAGGAGAGGAGAGGCTGCAGGGACCCCCCGGCAGAGCCGGCCCCGCCGCAGGTGCACCCCGGGCTGCGCACCCCGCACCTGCACGAGGGGAAATGTTCCGCACTGCCAAAAACCACAGAGTGTCTTTTTCTTCTCCGACTCTCCCGCACCACTGAGCTGACTCCTCCAGGGCAAATACTCGTACTGTGTCTGTTTCACACCTCAAAACCTGAAGCTGCACAATGTTTTCCTTGCAGCTTTGAAAAGAGACAGGCATATTTTGACAAACTGAGATTATCTGAAATCATCTCTCTTAGAGTGAGAGGTTGCCGTATAGAACTTAATTATAAATTAATTAATAGCAGTAAATTTACAACCCAAGCTAGAGGGAGAAAGAGGTAGGAGAGATGATTTGAAAGTGAAGGCAGTACGCCTGGAACATACAAAGCCAAAATAAAAGTCACTCTCCCAGCAAAAGCTCCCGTGGTGCCCGGAGCCGCGGGTCCTGCCGGCAGTGCCCCGTGGTGCGGCACTGGAGCCGCCACGAGCCCCGCGGTGCCAGCGCCAGCCCTCCCGCACAGCCACAGCTCTTCACGCCCAGCCCCAGCCGGGACCACCCAGGGGACCCTCAGCTCGGGGCGCTCCGTAGCGCTGGATCACAAGTGTAACTGCAATATGCGGTTTTGGGGCTGGAGCTCCCCTTTAGGCCAACGCTGACTCCTGTCCCTCATCCCTCGCCCCCCCCCCCGGCCGGCGCAGGCAGAGGGTGGGCAGCCAGGGCAGGACGTGCCGCAGAGCAGGGGTCTCACCACGTCTCTCCTGCCTCGCTACCGCTGGCCTCGAGCCTCGGGAAAAGTGGCTGAGGTCACTGCCCAGAGGGCTGCAGGAATGGGGGGGGCACTGCAGGCTTCCCGGCCGGGGGAATCCACTGCGGCCACAAAAAGCCACCCAAAGAGCCTGGCTGGGCAGGGAGAAGCAGCAAAAAATGTATTTGCTCCAACTGCAGCTGCCTCATTCACCCCATGTCCTGGCCTGGCAGAGGACCCCCACAATGTCCCGTGGGCGCTGATCCCTGTCCCCAGGGATGGCCGCAGGGGAGGACCCCCTGCCCCCCTGCCGGGCACGGTGCCACCACGCCAACGTCGGTTACTGGTGAGCAGGTTTATCAGCAAAAGTGATTTGCAGTGGAAGTTAGAAAAGGGAGTAAAGACTTTTTAAATAATAAGGTAAGATGTAAGGCAATTAATTTCATTCTTTTAGAGCCTTAAAAATAGGATTAATAAAGAGAAAAGGACACACTTGGAGTGAGCTGAAAAGCAAAATCATGAAGAGGTCAGAATTATTTCCAGCTACACTGTTGAGAGCTGTAGTGCTTGTTTCGAACTGTGATGGAGAGAAGGGGGAATCCTGACATTTGCCTTTGCTTTTCACCAGCCTCTCCCCAGCTCTGCCGGCTCCATTTGCAAACAGACCTCAGAGGAACCTGCAGCTTCCAAAGGACCAAATTTTAGCTTCTGCAATATCAAATTACGGCCTCTTTAGGTCTCCAGGCAAGGTCCTGGGTGCCAGCGAGGTCTTAGGCAGAAACAAAAGGAGGAAGTGATAATTTTGTTTAATCAGGCGTCAGCCCAGAGATGGGCATTCCTTGTCCCTGCTGGGCACAGGCGCCCGTTGCTGCGGCTCCAACCGGCTTCAGCTGCTGCTGGTTGAAGGAAACACCCCAGCACATGGGTGGCACGTGGGGCCGGCACGGGAACCTGCAGAGGGTTTGCAGAAGGTTTGCAAAGGGCTGCAAAGTGCCCACGGCAGTGAGGAGCAGGGCCAGGGAGGGCAGTGCCACCGCACGGCCCTTCCCAGGGTGGCGGGAGCTGGGTGGGAGCAGCACCGGCAGCTCCAGCACCCACCAGCCCCCAGCTTTCACGGCAAGAGGGGGAACCGTAATGCAAAATGCCATCTGTTATTGCAGTGCTGGAGAGGTCTGCCTTCGTGTCTGTCCTCAGCAAACAGGGAATGAATCCTGATCAGTGTGTGCCACCCATGTATTTTAAAAGCGGCTGCTTTCTTGTCAAAACTTTCACAGTAGCTGTGTGGCAAAGACTTGTACTTTTGCTTACAAAACAGCACTGGGATTTCTCCAGGGAGGCAATGGATTCTGAATTTGTAAAGCTGCTTTCACCAGCACTCAAGCCTGAAAGAGGAGTTGAGATAAACATTTGCATTTTTATTTTGCTGCTACAGTTCTCTAATGGAGCTTTACAAGCAAAAGGATGGCCCCTTTTGTGTACCCTGGGTGTCTGTTGGTGGGGGAAGCGTCAATCATTTATAAAATGCTGGATTTCAAGCCATCTCCAAACAGAGAATTGTTTAACTTCAGGTGGGGCTGAGCTGATCAGACACGCTCCTGCCCCTGTGCAGAGCCCTGCTCCCGGCTGCAGCATGGCCACGTCCTCCTGGCACCCACTGCTTCCCTCGTGTGACCCCAAACTTCACCTCCCAGAGCATCTCTCAAAAAAATTACCTGGGGAGGGTTTGGCCCAGGAGCCCCACGCACCAACCACCTGTCCAAATTCGGGCAGCAAGAGGCAGCCGAGGCAGAGGCGGGAGTTGGCGGTGGCATCACCACGTCCTCCCCATAGCAGCGACGCATGTGCTGGGACAGATGGGCGCGGGGTCTGGCCCTGGGGAAGCCTGTCCCTTTGCAGAGGCTCTGGGTGTGCTGGGGTGAGGCACAGGGACCCCTGCGTGGGGATTTCTCCCCAAATTTTCCCCGAACCCTTCAGGTGATGAGCTTCCTGCGGGATGCTCCCTGCTCCGGCTGTGCCGGCAGCGCTGCCACGCAGGGCAGTGAAGAACACATTGCAGCTTATCATTAAGGTTCATTTGCTGGGCAGAAGCCATCTGAGTGGCAGCGGTGCCGCTTGGCCCACGTTTGCACCCACCCCTTAGTGTGCTGGTGGGAGAAGCGGCAGCGGGCGGTTGTGCCGCTCCGGTTCTCCTGCTCCGGCTCAGATGCCCATGCCAGCCCCAAAACCACCGCCCGGAGCCACAAGCTGCTTTGCGGAGCCACAAACTGCTTTTCCAGCACAGCGGTCATGCCCCAGAGCTGCGAGGGGCGGGAGGGGGTTTGCGGGTGAGGCAGCGTCCCACCTCCGTGCTCACTGCAGGGGCAGGGACACCCCCACACTTGGGCTGTGGGTGTCTGGGGCTTGTTCCCGGCGGGCTGAGCCCTCTCGGGGCGCGGGGACAGGACAGCGGAGCCTCTGGGGTCCCCGACCCCACGCTGCCCCATCAGCCCTGGGGAGAACCGGGGCGTCGGGCTCCAGCTGCGCCTGGGCAGGGCTGGTGGCCGAGCCCCAGCCCCGGCGGATAACGTGAGCTCGGGGGGTTATTTAGAGAAACCAGCAAACCCTTCTAAAACCAGATGTTTTCTGCAAAAGCGTTTTTACATCCACATCAAAACATCCCGCGGGGACTTTCTCATCTTGATGAATTTTTCAATGCAATAATCCAAGATCAAAACTGATCCGTTTTGACTTTCTTCACTCTCTTAAACATTTCAAAGATAGTAATGAATTATGGTATATTTCTTTTTTTCTTCTGCTTTATTATAATATTTTAACAGCTGTCAGATCATGTCATTCTAATAAGGTTGTTTCAGTGTTTACGAATTGGAACATTTCTGCAGAATTTCCATTCTGGGAAATACAGATTTCCGTCTCTGTGAACTCACTCCAGGGGAGAGAAAAAAAGATTTCAAATACTGAACCCCCTCCTGGGAAGGCATCTTGTTTTCCAAATAGGTTAAAGTTAACACGAAATTGAAATGCTCCCTGTTCCGCCCCAAATGTCACCCCCGATTTACCCAACATTCATTTTGCTACTGTGGATATCACAACTGAGGGTCTTGCTATGCTGAATCCTCTCCCACCATATACGACAAACCTGCCCTGAAAGGTAAAACCCCTCCCCTAATTAAGTCCTCCATAAGCACATTTTTAATTTGTGGTATCTATTCCTCAAGGCAAAGAGAAAAGAAATCTCTTTTCCAGAAAGTTGTTCTATTTCCAACTCTTCACCTTTTCTGGAGAGAACGCCTGAGTTTTGTCAACTTTTTAAAATTCTTGTTGTAATTCTTTTTTTTTTTTTTTTTTTTGTTATAGAACATCATAAATTAGCTGTCACCGTTTTTTAAAGGTTACTGAATGTGTAAAATAACGTTTGCCCGATTCAGGAGTGCAGTAGTTTATGCAATTATAAAATAGTACATCAAAAAAAGCCAGCCTTTCCCTTGCTACTTGCATAATTCATCACTCATCCTGTTGTCATGAGCGAGACCTCTCCTATCTTGCAGACAACAAAAAATTAAGTTTACATTCTCTTCTCTAATTAAAAATTTAAAAGTTTAAAGGAAGAGAGTTTGTAAACTGTACAACCTTTAAAAAGCTGGAGACATGGCGTTAAAAAATGCAAACTCCAGTGACAGAAATAAGCCACAGTTTTCCGTTTCCCCTCTCCTGAGCCGGAGGGAGCCGCGACGCAGAGAGCGAAGCGCCCAGCTCCGGGGGGTTCGGGGCGGCCGAGCCGGGGGCAGCGGGGCCGGGGACGCCGCGGGCAGCGCTAGGACCTGACCGACCCCCAGGCAGGGATGGTCGCTGGCCCAGCACCGCACGTCGGAAACCTGGGCTGGGAGGAGCACGCAGGCGCGGGGATGGTCTCTTACAGGTATATGGGCACCTATGTCTGTGTAGTTACATACATATAGATAGCTATATATGCACACGTGCATGTTTATGTGCGCGTGTGTGTGCAGATGTAGGTTTATATATGTAGTTGCAGCTCGAAGGAACTGGCAGTTTTGGGTCCCGCACGGCTGGTGACAGAGGAGCCCTTATCACGCAGCTGAGAACCAAACGTGGCTTCTCAATCCCTCAACAAGTTCCGGACCGAGTACAGATACGGGGCGTGATCCGCTGTGCCACGATGCCCTGGCGCACCCGTGCTGTCGGAGATGGAGCAGCCGCCCGGCCATGTGCCCACCCAGGTGTCCCAGGGAAGGGATGGAGCATCCCGGGGAGATGGACTGTAGGGCAGGGACCAGGGGAGATGCCTGGGGGAGTTTCCTGATTGCTGGTGGGGATGAGGAGAAACCGCTGAGACAAACCCCGCAGAGCAAATACAGGTGGTAACCAACGCTCATAATATGTTTTATGCGAAAACACACCCATAAATCAGGCTGAAATATTGTAATCCCAGAATGGAGGAGGCTGAATTGCTCCGGTTACCCCTGCTGTGCCCTGCAGTAAGAAATCACCCTGCTCCCCTGGCTCCTCCGCCTGCCACCCCGGAGGGTCCCCGCGGTGCCCGGGCCGGGCGCGCCGCATCCCAGTGATGCCGAGCGGCAAAACCGGCGTTAAGGGAATCAACAAGGCCGCCTCGGAAGAGGCCAAGTCGGCAATAGCGGGCCCCGTTGCCTAATGGGACTTATCAATTATTATCTCAGACCATATTTCTTTGAGGGGTGATTGTTTCACAGAGCCTGACATCTCATATAGCTTTAAATTACTCACAACCGGGACGCCTTACAAGATAGCAGTAAAATCAGGAGAGGATTGGGCAATGTAATTATAGTATGGAAATGATGTTGATCGCTCAAGCAGGGAACAGACCTTGAATCGAAGCCTGCTCTGCGCTGCCACCCTGCACCTGCGGGGCCTGGAGAGCCGGCACCAGCCACGGCTCCTCGTTAGGGATCCGCAAACGAACGCGTGCTGACGGCGGGCACCGGAGGAGGGAGCAGGGTCTGCGCCGGGGCCCGAGCAGGACCCGGTCCGTGGGCCAGAGGCAAAAGGTGAACAGGGCCGTGATGCTCAAGCGCTGGGCTCCCGGTTACGCGGGTGCAACTCGCCTTTAGGCTGAGGATTAGCAAAGCGCAGCGTGTGGTCCTGTCTCGGCAAGACCCACTGAGATGCCGCTCAGTGCCTCTGCCAAGGGGCACGTTTCCTTCGGAAACCAGTAAAGGAAGATTATGCTTTGATTTTTTTTTTATAAAAGGATTTTCTAGAAAAAAAATCAGCAGCGTTCAACTGGACATTTCCATATTCCAAGTCTGGGAGCAATTTAGAAAATTTTAAAAGGTGTTTTCATGGACATTTTCAGCAGGTACAGATCCCCCCCTTCCCTGTGCACCTTCGCTGCCGGTGTCGGGGTGTTATGGAAGCAGACAAGATCAAAAACTGGCCAGAAAGCAGCCCCAGGGGAGCACCCAGGAACTGGGCTTCAGCAGAAGAGAAGCAGCAGCTATTTTTCCCCCCCCCATTCATTTATTTGTGGGGATGGGAGGTGCTGTCACAGCCATGATGTGCTGGATGAGGCACATGCTCAGGGGTCCAGACTCGCACCGCACCAGGACGCCCCTGGCTCTGCTGGGGCAACGCTCCCGGGGCACAGCGGGGATTCTGCACTCCTTGCACAAATAACGCCTTTAGTCATTGACCGAAGTTCAAATGTTTCAGCAAAAATAGCCTGAGATGCAAATCTGACTTTAAAACCTCCGAAAGCTGGTACCATCTAACAGAAATTACTTGGCAAATTTATATGCACCGCTGTGATGGATATACGCTTCACAGGCAGACCCTGCCTGCACTGCCTCTAAAATATGGGGCCACAAAAGAAATGGGAAGCTCAGGAGGACCTTTAAAAAGGCCAAATTTCCTTCCTCGGACTTCTGATGTGCTATAAGCAGAAATGATCCAAAAGTAGCATTTCCATTTGATGCATAACTTGAAGGCTTTGAAACTTGGCTTTGTTCTTAATTGGCGTTAATTTTAATTTTTTAAAAAATAATATTTCAAATTGTTATACTTCATCTTTGCTATTTTAGGTCTTTTACCATATTCTGTGTCACTGGACCAGGCTGCCCTGAGAAGCTGTGGCTGCCCCCCTCCCTGGAATGGTTCAAGGCCAGGTTGGAAGGGGCTTTGGGCAACCTGGGCTAGTGGAAGGTGTCCCTGCCTGGGGCAGGGGTGTTGGAACAAGATGGTCTTTCAGGTCCCTTCCAACACAAACCAGTCTGTGATTCTGTGATCAGAAGTCAAGAGAAAAAAAAAATCAAAGGAAATTATAAGAATGTATGCTGTCATCTAAATGAAATGTTCATATTAAAAGCAATATAAAAATTTCCCACCAAATTGTGAGAAAGTCAGTGAATCCCTTAAAATGCCGATTGCCAAGCCCAGGAGCAGGTGAGGCTCCCGCAGCAGGGCAGGGGTGAGCGTGGTCTGGGAGCATCCCCCCGCTGAGGAGGTGCTGGCAGGGGTGCTGGCGGGGGGGACACCCCTGCAGGTACCTACCGCGGGTGGGGGGTCTCGGCTGGGCAGGGGCTGGGAACCAGCGGGTGCAGGACCCTCGCTGGGCGGCGACCTCTGGGGTGTCAGCTGGACACACCGGTGAGAGCAGGGATCGCCCAGTCCGGGGCGGAGCGAGGAGATTTGGGAATTAATTCAGTTGAGAATTACGGAAATTTGTGCCTTTTTTCATCCCCTTTCAAGCATTACTGCTCCCCCCAGGTCTCTAAGGATAGAGACTGGTGTTTTATGGCTGCTAATCGTGTCTTCACCTGAGACCACACTCCCAATTACCATTCACCTTCTTTGGAGATGGAACAAGCTCCAAAATAAGAAAGCTCCACATACCTATCAGAAAATCACAGGTAGAGAGTGAAAAACTCACTTAGCATTCTGCACACACCGTACCAGTCTCCTTGTGACTCCCCGGGAGTGGTTCCCAGGCTGCGGCACAGGCGCAGGGAGCGACCCGCCGGTCTCAGCGCCTGGTTCCGGTATCAGTATTTTCCAGGATGCTGTTGGGAACAAGGGGACGGTATGAGCCTGGCTGGATATTTGCTGGTGACAACCAGCGAGGCTGCAGGGAGGGAAATGAAGGTCCCTGAGGACAGTCGCACAGCGGTGCCTTCGCCTTCAAAGGCAGAGCCCCGGCGGGAGGGCTGGGGCAGGGAGCGGTAGCCTATGGGCACAGATGACAGGGCCATCAATTTGATGTTTTTAAATGCTGGAGCAGGAATGCTGCTTCCAGAAGAGCTGAACAGGAAAAGCAGAAATCATGAAATCATGGCTGGCCTTTTTTTTTTTTTTAAATTTTTTATAATTAAAAAGCCCTGCTTTCTCCAATTCCTTAAAAGTTGATGCTCTGTCGGGTTTAACAAACCGCTGTCAATCCCCCCGCCGAGCCTGGTGCCAGGGAGCAGCAGAGCCCGGGCACACACAGACGTGGGCACACAACCACCGCCATCTCCCTCCCGGCCCCAAACCAGGCTCCTCGCACCAACAACCCCTGCCAAGGGAGGACGGGCTCTCCCTGCAGCATCCCTCCTCCGGGAGCGGAGCCCGGGGGCTGCTGGATCAGTGGAGGGGCTGGATGAGCCCTCATCGGCTGGGCACCTCCCCAGCCCCTGCATTGGCAAATATCCCGACCCTCCGGCCGAGCCCAGGGGGCAGGAGCCCTCCTCGGACCCCAGCCTCACCACTGTAACACCCCGCCTCTGCGAGTGCTGAAATGATCCTGGATAATGAGGTTAATTAATACGTTCCTCTAAGCCCAGAGGCGCTGGGGAAGATCGGGATCAGCCTGTCCCCACCGGCTGTAAGATGGGTGCCCGGGAGCAGGTACTGTCCAAAGGTTACACAGCGCAGATGTGCTTCGGGCCATGCCAGGAGAGAATAAATCATTGTTTATTAAAAGCCTTTTAAGGATGCCTGCAGAATAAAAGGAGGTGTGTGGCTCTCCCCCAGCTTCTCCCTCCTCCTAGTCGTGCCCAGCGCTGGGAACCCAGCCGCCGGAGCTGACAAATCGCCATTCTCAGCTCATAGTCCCAGAAGCACCTTAAAAAGCAGAGGAATGCTGGACGCTGGGACCAGGCTGGAGGGAAGCCAGCAGCCACGGAGGCAGCTAAGAAAGATGGTCAGCAGAGCACGGAGACAGGCAATAATGCTGATAGGCCTCATACGCCAGCCGCGGAGAAGTCCCGATCTTGAAACGCATCCAAAACAAGCATCGCATTTGGTCTAAAATGATGTCACTGCTGATCATTAGTGTGGTAATTACAGTGAAAGCCTTTTGCAATTGTATCCTCTGAAGGGTCATTAATGCAACCCAACCGCACCAGTAAATGTCTCATTAGTCTTATTTCAGACTTATGTATTTTTCAGAGCTAAGAATCCTAATAGTCTTTTCCCTCCAATAACATTAATATCTGCTCCCTGCTCTGGCCTCGCTGACAATGGGCCCTTCTCCGGCTTCCCGGCGCTCCGCTCGGGAAGACGCATTTCTAGCAGAGGAAGGACACTGAGAGCCAGCATTTGAGAGGTCGGGGGCTGGATCCTGGTCCCTGGTCACCACAGAGGCTCAGGAGGAAGCTCCTGCTTCCTGTTCACAGCAAACCTGCTCTGGGTGGAAATCCAGGGGAGATGGAAGGGCAGCTAAACACATGGACACGGATCAGTCACTGTAGGAGCTCCCCAAGTCCAATGTCAACAGCCAACGGTGCATGAGATCCTTGCTTAGATGGCTCCAGGGGAAGGTGGGTCAGATGCTGCTCTGTGTTTCCACTGACCTGACTTTGGGGGAAAGGAAGAACGCAAGCTCTGTTCACAGAAGCCTTATGGCTGTCCAGGAGCATAAGACCACTGGGAGGGGATCAGAAATCAAAACCTTGTAACAAACTGGAGGCCTGGCCCGAAAGAAAGCAGAGCAAATCTCAGCCCAGACAAGGGCAAGTCATGCGGCTCAGCAGGAACATCCAGCTGCACAAACACGGGCGGGCGGGCAGGCGCTGCCAAGAAGGGGACCTGGGTTCAAAGGCAAACCTCATGCTGCCACAACAGCAAACGTGCTGCCTGCAAGGCACCAACTGGAGCTCTCTCGGGTGGAACATGTGGTTTTTGCACAAAAAAGCACAAAAAGAGACTTGGGAGAGTGGAGTGAAGACAGAGTGGGGAGAAAGCTACTCCCCAGCAAACCGGAGACAAAGTGTCACAGACCCCGAGATGCTCCAAGGCGGCTGTTGGCATCCCAGCAGAGACAGCAAGGGCTGGGTGTCCAGGAAAGCACTGTCTGGCCAGCTGCCTTTGGCTTCTGGCACAGGGAGGACACCCTGGGTGAGAGCTCCACAAAAGAAAGCCTAGAAAATCCGCCCGGCTGCGTCCTCAAACGCTGCGAGCAGGAGCTGCTCCCCGGGACACGTCTCGGTCCCACACCCCCTCCCAGCACATCATGTGTAGCTGTTCCTCATGCAGCCAACTCCTTTAATCAGAGAAGAAAACCCCTCAGAACACAAGATTCAAATCCACCAGGAAAGGTGACAGATTCTCCTCTTCTTCAAAGGGGCTCTTTAAATATTAAAAATAGCATTGTTGTTTTAGCAACGTTAATTTAAATGATGCACACATGACACATTTAATCGCCTTTGCATGCTGCAGACACCGCACTTCTCTGCGGCGACAGAAGCCACGTAGGAGCTCTTCCATTCTAGTTTGTCCTATGACAGAAAAAACCAATCCATCCACTGCACGGAGGAGAAGGAGGAGGTTTATTCCCAGCCTGGATGTACCCAAGGTGTGACGAGACGTGACCAGCCAACAGGCCCTGGCGTGGAGCCACAGAGCCCAAGAACATCTTTCCTTTCTAAAGCTGGGCTTCCAGACCAGCTTGGCTAAAAACTTGTTCCCATAAGACAGGGCTTAAGTAGGTCAAACACAAAGAGTCATCCAAAAGCACACCCTGAACGTTTTCCTAGTTCTTCCTACAACTGCTCAGTCCATGCTAAATTCGTGCCTTAATAGATCCATCCCTTACTCTGCTGTTCTTCCAGCTTTAGTAGGCTGATGATCCATTTCGGCCCCTATTTTCTGGTCTCGCTGGTGGCTAAAAGGAAACCAACGTACTCAAAGACATCTGTGACTTAGAGATATCTTGGAGTAAGTTGGCTGCAACCATCATTTTCATCTCCTCCCTCCAAATGTGTTTCTGGACCAAGAGAACAAGTATAACTGAAGACAAACACAAGTGGGGAGTTGGATTGTCTGCCGTTGCATTTAGGAGGAGCTGCCTGTAGAAGACTGTACAAGGAGATACACAGCCTTCACCTGCCAGAGGTGCCTTGCAGGCTCTTTCTTTTATGAACTAGAACAGATTTTCCTTGCCCTCTGCTTCAAAGGGTCTTTGCAGAACCAGGGGGTCCAGGTACCAACTGCAGAGCTGCCCACACACCATCAGGATTTATTTTCATCAACCTCTGAAGAGCTGAGGAGCCGACCATGATGTCTTGCTCTCCACCACCATTTGTGGTGTGAGTGCACTGTGTGCGAGTGCACTGAGCACACTCTCCAGTCAACTAGAAAACACCCCCCCACACACAAGGGAGCTTCACTTTCTGTTGAAGACCCAACCAAGGGCAAGGGGGGGAAGGATATGATTGCAAAATGATGGAATTCATCTTCAACTTGACCTTCACTAATGATGGATAGCCTGTTTGTAAAGATCATCAGTTGAAAGCCTTCACTCTGATGCATCACCTGCAGCTGCAATGAATTGAGGGGAAAACCTGATGTCCTTCCCTGGATCTCTGGGGGTTGTGCAATGCATGCAGGGAATAGTCTGGTTTCTGGTGACCAGGATACTTAACCTATATGAAGTGAATCCAAATTGCATTTGAAATCTGGGCTGTACGTGAGTCAAGTGCAGTGGCCAGGTTGAGGCTCAGGTTCTCGTACTCAAGTGTCCCAGTATGAGGCTGTGTCTCGTTATGGCTTACTTCAAAACAGACCTGGCACAAGAGCTGAGCGTAGCTGCAAATAATTTGACTCTCAATACTGGCTGCTTGCCTGGCTCTGAGTCATATGGTGCTGAAGGAATTCATGTAATCTGCAAATTATTTTCTTGTATTAATTCGTTCTGGTGAAATAAAACTATTGCAAATTGCTATCAGCCTCAAACTGGATATGCTGGGAGCTGCCCTGTGGACAGCACTCCCTGCCCTCGGTGACCGTGTGTAACAGCTTCTTCTATTCAAATGGGATCGATCAGCTCTTTGTGCTCAGGATCTCACAATGGCCACAGGGATTCTCTCTTTTTTTTTAAAAAAACAACCCCTGTGATCACTGTTATATGAACTTACTGCCAAAGGTAAGAAGAGAATGAAGCCAAGGACCTGGACTAGCTGTTTCTATATTCTAACATGCTCCGATGCAGAGGAAGAGGCGAGTCGCTCAGCTTGCCTGACCCGCCTTTACAGGACTAGGATGGGACCAGGAGCTAGAAGCCCTCTCCAGCCACAGGCTCCTGCTTGTTCTCTTTATCAGTCTCCTGTGGTCAGGAAGCAGCTCCAAGGTGCTCAAAAAGATGGAGCCACCTCTCAGCCAAGACCACAAGTGACGAAGTACCAGGGGAGGATGTTCTTTGGGCCCTGCTCTTGGGGGGCAGAACTGGCTCCATCTCAGGCTCTTCCCCTGGGGAGCTGCCAGGCTCAGGAAGGGGCCTGAGCCCCGCTGCCAGCAGCGAGGGGGGCAACGTCTCCAAGCGTTTCTGAGCCTGCAGGACACAACGGGGCAGGCCAGGGGAGAAGGAAAATAAGAACTTAAAGAAAACCCCTTATACTTCCAGACAGCTTGGTCAGAACTGGCAATTAAAGGAGTGAAGGTACATACTGCTTTTTCCCAGCTCCTGCCTCTTCAAGGGAGGGAGGTTTGGATTATGCATTCCGACGTGTAACAAGGTCCACTGGTTTGGAACAAGAAGTCTGCCAAAAGGCCCAGCCTTGGAAGGGGGAGCTGAATAGGAGAGGGGTCTGAAGTCACCTTGGTGCTGCTTCTGCAAGCACAGAGAATATTAACACCACTCTGTGGGAGGAACCAGCCATCTCCAGCAGAGATGATGGAGAATGCACACCCTGTCCCCCAGATATTTCCTCAGATCTGATTTCCCTTTGCCAGGTGTACTTCCCGACTGCCACTCTGGGAATCAAAACCTGGGCACGGCAAGTTGGTTTCTCGAGTCACGTAGCCAACGCACTTTGAATAGGGTTTCAGAAGCACATTGGAACGGTACAAGCTGTTTTCAGAAATGCTGTCCCCTGATTGCACGGGTAAGTAAACGGATCCCTGCGTTGTCTCTGGTGCCCACCCACCACCTCCAGGCACAAGGCACACTGGTGCGGGCAGAGGGCTCGGAAACGCGGGCCCCGAGCAGAGCCAGCCCCGTGCAAAGCCCCGTTCAGGTCCAGTCTCTAGAGTCAGGAGCTCAGCAACAACGGCAAAAAACCCCAGGTCAGGACCATTTCCCCATAACTGAAGGGAGGCTTTTTGTGATTGTGTGGAGAAACATGCAGGGATGCCATCACCAGTGGAGTCTGGAGGTGATAAAACCACTGCAAACCTCACAGTGAAACTCTTAACGGCTCGTCCTCTGCCAGGGGCTGAGCACAAGTTTAGCGCTGATGAAGCAAAGCACCAAGCACTTCAGCTCAGCAGGGGCTTAAAGTTAAGCATATGCTTGAGGCTTTTTATGAGTGACATAGTAAAGGAATATTTTTGCTACAAAAAAATTGCTCCTCTTAAAGAGGGCACATCCTACGGACTTGGTGAGCTGCACACCAGGGACAAATCTCTGACACGTGCTCTCTGGACTCAGGATCTGCATCAGCTTTTTCTGTGTGTGTGTGTTTGGAACGGGACAGACAATAATGCTCACCAGAGGGGTTGGATTTTTCTTGCTTGTTTGTTTCTTAATCCTGGAATTTTTCCTGTGATTTCAGAAATATTGTTTTATTGCTGGGTACTAAAATATCTCGTTAAAAAGACTGTGGCCTCTGTGTGCATGGAGGTTGTATAACCTCTTTGCTGTTCCGTGTACAAGTGCTTGAAGGAGTGTTTGTGCAGAGCTAAGCAAACAGATGAAAACATCTCTGTGTATATAAAATTCATTCAAACACAGATTTCAGTGTAACTATGTTTGCAACCTTTTACGATTTTCTTTGCACCTGTGTTCAAGTGCTGGAGCTTGACTGATCATGAAAGCAGATACTGTACTCAAATACGTCCAACAAGTTTCACAGTCTACACTGGGTTGCAGAATTCAGAATAGACGATTTGTCTGGGGTTGGTTTAGTTGTGTAGGTCTGCAGGATGAAAGTGATGCCCAGAGCAACGATAACCAGAGCGTGGTGGCAGCTTTTGTGCGTAAGCCATCAGCGTGGGCAAAGCATGAGAAGCACAATTCTGAGTAACACGCTCATTCAGAAATGTGAACAAGATGTAATAAAAACCTATTAATAGGGAGTTTGCTGTTATGCATCGTTCCCTCAGCTCTCCATGTCCTTGCATGGAGAAACAACTAAGGAACAAATGTTGTGCTGACTCCAGCGATGGTTACCAGCATGTGCAGCCTCCTGGTACCTGCTAGAAGGATTCTTGTGACACCATTTAAGGCACATCAGGCTTTCTCCAGCACTGGGAGACAGTGATTTTTCCCTTCAGATCGTCCTCTCAAGCTGCCAGAGCCTAAAATAGCTCTCTTATTCATAGAGAAGCAATGGATGCAATTCACATTCATTACTGGCATGTCATTCACAGTCCGTGCACCCACAGTAGCTCGTCCCTTCCCCTCACACCTCCGCTTCTTCCTCTCCAGCTCGCAGAGGAAGACAAGGTGCCTGATGACACGGATTGCTCTCATCTAACCTGCGACCCACGTCAATCTGTTCATCTGCCCCGGCAGCGGAGCTCAGTGACCGCAGGAGCATCACAGTGACGGGAGCATCCGTGGCTGGACACGTCCATGACCACGGCAGCGCCATCAGCCAGGGCCGAGCCACCGGCAACCAGCCATGCTGGGCACCTGGATCTGGGACATGCCGAGCCCCTGAGAAGCTGCAATTTGCTACTGGGCGGAGAGGAGGGCAGATCTGGGTCTGCCCAGTATAAACTGGCACAGTTGAGGGCTGGGCCACAGAGCTGTAGCACACAGAGGGATAGGCCAGTGGGGGGAGACGGGCATTTCACAAACACCCCTGAGCTAAAAGCACCCAATGCTGTTTGCTCTGTGGGTCACGTCTGTACTTATTGACAGTTACTTGTACACCTCTTACTTGACAAAACTTAGGGGAACTCCAGAAGTTCAGCCTGATTTGGCCAGAAACTCCTGAAGGTGCACGACCCGTTACTGCCCGATACCTCGCTAACGTCTCCCACTCTCCAGTTGGGAGCAGCAGCATCGACGCGGGAGCTTGCTGCCAGCCCCGCAGCCGCAAACCCCTGCCCCTCTCCCCTGAGCCCGGCAAACTCAGGGTGCCAGGACAGGGTCTCCTGGGAGCCCTTTCCAGGGCCCACCCCCCCAACAGACATCATTCCCAGCTCCAGCAATTCCTCAAACCACAGGCAGCGTCCCAGCGGGGTGCTGGGCACCCAGGCAGAGCCCACCCCTCTCCCACGGCTCCGGTTTAAGCTGTCACGGAGTTCCCCTTTGCTCAGACACCTTCCCTGCACAATGTGGTCTTTTTTCTCCACAGGCCATATGTGTAGCTTTACAGAGGTGAAAAAACCTGTGCAAACACTGAACCACAGCAAGCAGCAAACCACCCCATCCCAGACCCACAGCTGCTAAACATCCCACAGCCCCGCAGCTCCCGGCCGCACGCCCATACCCTCCCCGACTGTTAATACTCCTCACATGCTTTCGTGTAAGTGATGGAGAAAAGTGTCAGGCTGGGGAAAAGACAGATCATGAGTATTTCTGGCCCTGACATTTTCCTCCAGATATCTGGATTTCCATATATTTGAAAACCTAATATAAACAACAGAGAGAAAATTTGCATTTCGGGCAGTGAGGAATGAAAAATGGAGGCGGCGTAATGTATTGCTGCTCGAGGAAGAGGAATGACAGTGGTAAAGTCGAGCACACACGACAGCACCCAATCGGCTTGTGGCAAACTCATTTCCTGGCAGAATATAGGGTTTCATCTGCTGGAACATTTAATAGGCATCAAAGAAAGATCACTTCCCTCCTCTCAGTGCAGATTGAGAGCCTTCGCTCTTGCTTTATTTTTGCCATTTTATTAAACCCTTTATATAGTTTTAATACAATATGTATGATCCTCCTGAAAACAAATAAATTCTTAGGCGCTTCCCAGATTCTAAGGATTTCTAATGGTTACGTATGTTTTATTTATATTTTCAGAGAGACATTAAATATGAGATGTGTAAAAATATGCAACAACAAAAAAATCAACTCTAATTTATTGCTCTGTACGGAGCAACATTACGTTATGGAGTTAATTTGCAGATCTGGGGAGCGTCAGGCCAGGGAAGGGGCTGAGCACGCTCCCATCACATCTGGGCTTACTGCCTTGATAGAAAAGCCCCAGAGTGCCACCTCAGGGACTTTTAGTCTCCGCTCAGCTGGGCGCAAGGACTTGGCCGGGGCTGTTCCCGGCTGGGTCACAAGGAGAGAGCTGGGAGCAGCGGGATGCGCTCCAAGAGCCGCACACAAACACATGGGAGTGACAAACCCTCTCCCAGTCTGTGCCCAGTTACTCCAGAGCGGCAGGGTGTGACGAGCCGGAGCTCAAAGGCCCAGCTCCCCACGCCGGTCCCCACGCCGGGTGAACAGATGGGGAACCCTTAGTGGCTAGAGGTGCTCGGGGCCCGGCCGGGCTGCAGCACTGCTCCCGTGTGCTCCCTCTCCAGCACAGCTGACCGGCCTGTGGCGGCCACCGCCGCACATCCCAGGGGGCCGAGCAGACGAAAGCTCTTAGGAAAAGTGCTTTGAGTACTGCAAGGTGCAAAGGAGGCGCACGGGCAAGGCCAGCTGGGTGACAGAGCACCCCGGGCTGACTCTAACCGTCCTCTTCTGTGCCTTCTGAATTCCATTTCACAATATCTATGGCTTCCCAAAGCCAGCGAGCCTGCGTGAGGGATGGGGGAGGAGGAGAGCGCACAGGATGATTTTTGATGACAGTGTTCAGTAGAGCTGGAAGCAGAGTGTCTGGTGAACCTTAGTTATGGCTTGAAGCAGCCTTTTGCCCTGAGGTACCCTTATTTAGGAACCAGAGAAATGCATTGGAAGGTTTTCAGAGCTTCATCAATTCCGATCAGGTTCAGTCTGGACACACAATCTCTCCAGCTCAGGCATATCCTTGGCAGGCAGCTCCTACCCCCTAAATATACAGGCACACAAACACGCTGGCACTCGCTGCGCTCTCGCGGAGGGGAACTGGCTGCTGAAGAACGTGTCCCCTTGGACGTGGACCTGCCTGTCGTGGTGTGCAGCTCTGCAGAGGGGTGGACGGGGCCCTGCACTGCCATTAGCACGGCGACCTGGAGCGTGTCCCCTCAGTCTGCCCCTCGGTCCTGCCCAGTTGGAAGCCCAAACCCTGTTTGTGAGTTACATTTATTCTGCAGCACCCAGCTGTGACAGAACAACGAGGATCCTGGCTCGGGCTGGGCAACAGTCCGAGATGATTCAGAGCATCCAGATGAGACCTCAACCCAGAAATAAACTCACAGGTAAGAGATATATGGACAAGGAAGACCAAGTATCCATGGGTTTCACCAGGAGGCATCATGAGGCTCCTGATGCCACTGAGGAGTGGGCTGAGCCTACACGTGTGTATTAAGAAAGTCTTAATTACGTATTACAGATCTGTATCTGCTACGTGGTGAACAGCCTCACGTCAGGGACGTGACAGAGACTTTCACAGCCTTTCTATCCTGGGCACTGTACAGCTATTTTTAATACCATCGGAGTAATAAGACATCCGTTCCCCGCCCCAGATTCCTCCCGAGGAGGCAGGGAGCTGGTGCCACTGTCCCCCACGCTTCTGGGCGCCACAGAAGGACCCACGGCCCGCGCACACGCTGCTTTTCTGATGTACAGTTTATGCTGAATACATTATTTTTGGTCTTGTGAGCACAGTGATGTGAAGTGACCTACTGGTTAAGGGTAACCTGCGTTAACAGAGCTGTAGTCATGTTGATTCAGAATATCTTTCATGTGTGTCCTTTAGGAAAATGTATTTGCAGACAACACGGTCAGAGCTGGAGCGGCAGGTGCCTCCTAACGCGGTGTGTGACACACGCTTGTACTTCTTGCAAATCATTAGTCTCGACACAAAAGTACACAAATAGAAGCAAGCGCTACGTCAGCCTCCAAGATGCTGGCTGGCCTCCTCGCCCCGCGGCCGCGTGGAGGTGGCAGCGCTGGCTGGCTGCGGGCTCACTCTCATCGCTCTGCCTGCAAATCCAGGCTTTCATCCCAGCTCCTTTTTCTCTCAGAGCTCTGTGTATTCCAGCAGGGAGTTCTGAAAGGCCCCAAAAGGACAGATCCTGGATGCAAAGCCATGCCTAAAGCCAGGTCTCAGTTCTGCATTGGTATGAGCCAAGAGGCCTGAGCTCTGCAGTAACCAAGCTGCCAGCTTGCTGGCCAAAACAAAAATAACACAATCAGAAAAGTTAGCTTTCTAGTTATACCAAAATGAAAGTGATATGAAAATGGAAAGACAACAGAAAGAATTCATTTCTAAACAAATGCTTCATTTTGTTTTCAAGCTTATCTCTTTCCATATACACCTGCATTTTTAAAAAGAAAATAATTTAAAAAAACCCAAATCCCAACACAATATCTTTTTAAGAACCATAAAAAAGAACTTCCAAATTTTTTAAACACATTTTCCAATTAGTTTTGGGATGAAGTAATTCATAAAAGTGCCCCCAAGCTTGCTTGGAGAGGGAGCTATCTCCCCACCTCTTCGATCAGAGCTACTGCAAGGTGCTTGCTGTGCCCCTTTCTCTGACCTGGCCAGCCGAGGCAGCCAGGACAGCCCCAAAGTCCAGCCTGGTGCTCCCAGCCTGGGCAGGCAGAGCCTCCCCATCCCTCGTGGCACGCAGCAGCTTCCCCACAGACTCCCAGCCCACAACAGAAGGGCAGATGAAAGAGAAAAGAAAGAGCAAAAAAAAAATTAAAGTTTCTGCCAATATTTTTCTTAGATGGCTTAAATTCCCGAATCAGAGACAAGAAAGTTGCCCTCACTGACTATTCAGGACCTGGAAGCAATTTGTGACGACGGCAGTGAAGACGCAGGCTGCGTTTCCCGGCGCAGGCTGGTCAGCAGATGGGGAGGTGGCAGGAGGCCCAGCCGAGCTGGCTGGTGGCCACCAGCGGGAGGGAGGGGGCCGCGCTCGCCCCCGCCTCAGCTGCGCTCGCCTCCTGCCATAAGCAGCTGGACACGGTGCATTTTCAGCCATCACCCCCTGGCACCCAGGAAATCCCTCGCCGGCTGCTTTCCTGGAGGGAAGTCCAGCACCCTGGGAAAGCTGCTGCAGGCTCCCACCCGGCCGGGGCAGGAAGCAGGAGAGGAGCGGGGAGCGGTGTCCGAACCCCAAAGCAAGAGGCGTCTCACCCACAGGGTCCGGCACCACCTCGAGCACCGGGGCCTGTCCCCCCCAGCTCCCGGGCTTGCCCGCGGGGCCCGTTCCAACACGCTTCTTGCCAACAGTCCCAACAACAGAGACTGGGCACAACGCCCCAGCCCCGAGCGGGGTTTTCCCGCTGACTGGTCAAGCACACGGGGTGACCCCCTTCACCACCAATCCCCCAGACATCACCGCTGAGCCAGCCTAGACACCCCCAAAGCCCCCGACACCCCCCTCAGCGCTGCAAACGCACCCCAACGGAGAGCACCCAGCACCCCCAGAGCTGGCAGGAAACTCAGCGCACGAACAGTGGGAACGAGGCGAGTCCTTAGTCCTTCCTACTTGCTTCGGGGCCCCGAACGGCTCCAGGCCAGCGAAGCCCCAGCTCCTCTGCCCCCTCGGCAGCTCCCTCACCCCCCCAGCCCGGGGACAGCCCCTGCTCGCCCAGGCCCTGTGCCCAGGGGCTCAGCAGAGCCAGCAGCTTGTCTCGTTAGCCAGGGCACTCACACAGGGCATGGGGCAGGCTGTGGTGGAACCAGGGCTTTCTGTAAGCGGCAGGGCGCAGGCAGGCAGCTGGGCTGCAGCTCAGGGTCTGATGGGACCCAGCGGTGCTGGAGCAGCTCCACAGGCACCCACCCTGCTCACCTGCTCTCCCACCCCAGGTGCCCTTGGCAGGGGAACGCCGCTGCCTGCTCGTTAGGAAAAGCAATCACTGTCTGTCACTTGATTCCTTTCCCCCTCCCCGGAGTTTTTCAGCTGGACTCTAGCAGGGGTGACGAGCAGACACGGCTCTCCCTGCACAGCAGCACCCAGCCCAGGTGGCTCCGACAGCTCTGGTGATCCCCGGCAGACGGGCCCGTACCTGTCCCTGTCCCCAACAGCCGTACGCGATCCCAGACCTGCTGTGAGTGAGGACCAGCCCAGTCCCCAAAGGGGTTACGCTGTCTGGAGAGCCCTCCTCTGCCGTCAGGTCCGGGGGACAACGCAGAGACCGAGGTGTCTCATCTTCCTTGGCCCCTTTCCTTCCCTGCAAAGCGAGGGTGGGGACAGGACACGGCACCGATAGAGCACGGATAAAGGAGGATGCAGTCTGAGCAAGCCAGGACCACGTGTGAGATGTCACCGCTCTTTCCACTGCCAGAAGCGTTTGTTCCCACAAGGGTGTCTCAGCCCTTCGAGCAGGGAAATCGCGCGATGTTCCTCTGAGAGCTTCAACCCGTTCATGCCTCTCCTCACCTGCACTTCAGCAGCTGCCCCCCAAAAGCCACCGGTTTGGGAGGGACTTTCCTGCCAGCTGCCCAGGGAGGCTCAGCACCCGCCGGCTCCCTCCCTGCCTGCTCCCGACCCCGGGACGGAGCCGGGCTCAGTGCCGCGGCCGATCCCGCACGCCGGGCACGGCGCTTGCTGCGGCTCAGCGAGGCTGCAGAGCTCTGAGCAGTGTTTAGCTTTCCAGGTTTGTAGTTGGAATGATGATTCTCATCACCACTTGAATTTAATTTAAATGGTTTGCTTCTGCTTTCATTTTATTGGCACCCATTATATCCCCCTTGTACCTCTGGCATTTCCTTAATAGTCTTTTGACTCATCTGCTCTCAGGAGGAGAAACATTTTTTACAAGAACAATATGAAGTAACAGTTATAAAATCTGTAGCCTGGTGATAAATGTTAAGGACTCATATTCTTTTATTGGAAATTGCTGTCTTTCAAATGTTTAACAGATTTGTAAAAATAATTTCTCCAAAAGGTTACGGTTCTATTGAACTCCATTAGAGAGAGGCTGGGCTCTAAATCACGCGCCGCATCCCGGAGCCCGCGCACGGGGACACGCCAAAGTCATAACTTTCTCCCTTCATACACAACATCGCCTGGCTCCTCTCCAGCATCATTCCATTTCCAGGACACTTTCCTTGACCCTGGGGTCCCTCCGCCGCAGCTGAGGGGGTGCGCCTGCCGGAATCCAGGCGTGAAATGATGAAGGAACAGGGCTGCCGTGGCTCCGGCTGCGCTAGGACCTCAGATGTGAAATCGCCACTTTTATTCTTTCCCCTTCTCCTCATCCTGGCCTGTCGCATGCCGGGTGGAAAAGATTGTATTTATCACCTGTCAGGGCTTGGCAGAGCTGAGTTACGTGGAGCAGGACAGCATAAAATTATCATACACAAGCATGAAATTACAAAATCGCTCGGAACTGAACAACAAAATTATTTCATTTCTGAGGGAGGCCATTCCATTTTTTAGTCGTGACACCTCAACTGCCAAACTTTGAATTGAAATTGAGTGTGAGGTGCATGGAATATAGACAGCAATAACAAGCAAAGGCATGTAAACTAGCCATGCAAATACACTACATTAATGGCCCCAGAAACCTCCCACAGGAGATATGTAACTAAATAAATGTCACATGTCCCAATAACTCAACTTTTCTTATACATTGTGAAATGAATTATGCTGCAATCGGAGCACAGGCTGCTCCTGGCGACGGGACTCCCATTTGCCTGGCATTCTCCTGGACTGCATATGGATTTTGCTTTTCCTCTCCCAGCATTTGTTACCAGAGGTGGGTAAACACAGCAAACGTTTGATTGTCGGCTGGCTCAGAAGCTGCAAGGGGGATGCAGCAAAGCAGAATGCAGCTCCCTCAACTGCAATTTGGTGACGATACACCCACCCTTTGTGAGAACTTCCCCGCAGCTGTTCAGATGTGCAGGCAGCAAGGAACGATGCTATTGCATCTCATCCAGACTATAAAATCCCCTGGACCTGTGGAGCAGAGCTAACGTTTCTATCTTGCCAATGCAACCGGGTCTCCGGGCTGCTCTGTATGCACTGAAAGGTCTCGCAGAACCGCGCAGGGTTTATTAGGCTGGTTATGCAAGCCCGGCATCACGCAGGGAGGCAACAGCAGTTCTCTTCCCCGTTAGCTTCCTCACCAGGGAGAGCTCGGCCGGCAAGCCTCGCTCTGTCAGGGAACAGACACCAGCAGTAATTGTGGTGAGGAGTAAAAGAGCAGTTCCATTTTATTGCAACTAGTAGCATCCTGATGACTGTAGGCAAGGCGGTCCCAGAGGAGCAATATTTTATAAACACTATTTGTGTCAAAGCTTATTGTGTGTTTGTCTGACTTCCCCTGGGGACAGGAGCCCAGGGTGTAAATAACACGGCACCTTCCCCGCGCCGGCATGGTGCTGGGTGCAGGCAGGGGCTGGGGTCTGCCCGAACGGGCAGCAGGGAGCGGGCAGGAGCTGCTGGCCAGGGCGGGCGTTCAGCAACCGGCTGCGCTGGGGAGGAGGCAGTGTGATCCATCATGGGGGGAATGGATTTGTCAGCTCCCTGCGCGGCGCTGATGGGCTGCGCAGGGTCTGAGCAGAGCAAACCAAATGAGATGTTAAATAAAATTAAAGACCGGAGTGAAACAGCAGGCTGGGATTGGGAGAGACACCAAGCTGCCTCCCGCCAGGCCGGATCACCCACCCCAGGCTCCTGCCGTTGCTTTTGCTGGTTGCCACCTGCATCCCTGCCCGCCCGGCCAAGGGGGCTGGGACCCACAGGAGGCAGCTGGGGAGGCCCCAAAGGCTCAGAGAGCCAGTAGGTCCTCAGACCCTCCAACAGCCAGACGTGATGCAGGATCACCCGCCGAGACCCTGGGAAGAGGGGAGCAGGCAGGAGGACACCCACAGCAGGGCAAGGGGGGGCTGGGGACAGCGGCACTGGGAGTCAGAGAGGCAAAAAAACAGCTGCTGAGGGGAATCTAGCTGGGAACGCTCGTCCATCCTTCCTTTTCCATACAAGCCTTGACCTTGTTACATCCCCAGACCCCCCAGCACTTTGAGCTGGGGCTGACCCTGAGCCCACGCAGGGAGTGGCCGCTGGTCCTGGTCCAGACACAGCTGCACCGGGGGCCTCCAGGGGGATGCGCAGCCCATGTACTTAAACCGGCAACAAAATCAGCCCAAAACGCCATCCTGGGGATGGGAACAGGGTGTCCTGCTCCCATCGGCATCCCAGCAGTAACACAGCTCCAAGAGCGCGCGCTTTCACCGGGCTCAACGTCTCTGACCCGTTCGCAGAAACTTTTGATCTCAGCAGACTGGTATTTATTAACTATTGTTCTTCTGCTCTGCTTGATTTAAAATATGAAGAGAGATTTTGTAAGGGTCAGAATTTCCAACTGGAGCCCAAGCAGTATTGGAAGGCGGCCTCGTGCAACAGGGATTTTCAAGAGAACAGAGATTCCTGGTGATTTATGATGGAGGCGGCAAACCTGGCCTTTGCTTCTCCCAGGCAAGCCTTTGATGCTGCCCCTTTAATCCTTAGCCACCTGGTACTAATTATAACTGTAAGATAGTCTTTATATTTAATTAAAAACAAGGAAATGCTTCTCCATATAATGAGAAGCCTCCGGCAACAGACCCTGCGTTCTCCCCCCCGCCAGGTTATGCTCTGGTATCCGTCCCCTCTCGTTTCCATTTGCACGCGGCAGTGCGGGAGCCGCTGAGGACCCGGAGGGAGCATCCTCCAAAGGCAGCGCCAGTCCCCCCGCCCTGCACTGGCCGGGGCATTGCCACAGCTTCTTGCCAAAGAGCCAGGAGCAGGAGGCCAGGAGACCCCTCACAGCATGGGGGGCTGGCCCGTGACTTCCACTCCAGGCTGCCTGGAAGCGGCTGCGATGGCAATTTGTGCCTCTCCCTGGAAAACTCCGGAGAGCGTTTGCCGGCATCTGCTCAGCTCAGCAGAGGTCGGGTGCAGCCCTGGCAGGTGGGGCAACGAGGAGAAAAATTGAGGCACCAAGCGAGGGTGGATAGGACCAAGTGGGTGTCCTTGGGTGTCTCCAGGCACCAAGCGAGGCGCGGGCAGAGGACAGAGCATCTCCCTGCTCTGCAGCGGGGGAGACCACGGGAAGGAGCCATCTGCTGAGGAGTGGGAAGGGAAGGAGGTGGAGGGGTAGTGTGGGAAAGGTGAGGGCTGTAAACCTGCTTTTGCATCACTAAAAACAGGTCAGCCGTGACCGGGTGGCTGGCACGATGAACGCCAGGGCACCGAGAAGCAGAGGGGGAGGAAATCCCAGCCTGGCTCCTGGTGGTCCCCGAGACTGGTGCAGAAGGCGCTGGGCGACGCCGATCAGCAAACACAGAGTCTGCTCAGCAAAGGGGAAGGAGCGGCTGGGAAATTATCATCAGTTTAAGTCAGTTCAACTTCAGTTCCCAGAAAAATATTAGAACAAATGATCAAACAAACTATTTATAAGCACCAAGAAGATAACAGGGTGAGTAGCAGCCAACATGGGTTTGTCAAGAACAAATCGTGGCAAACCGATCTAATTTTCATCTGCGACAGGGTAATAGGCCTTCTGGATAGAAAAGAAGCAGTAAATGTCATATCTTGACTTTAATAAGATTTTTGACACCGTCTTATATGACATTCTCACAAGCAAGCTGAGGAATCAGTCTAGATGAAAATACTATTTGGTGAGTGTAAAACCAGCTGAAAAACTGCAGTCAGAGACTAGTCATCAATGGTTTGCTGTTGAAATGAAAAACTGTTGAATAGATCTATCTATATCCAGTGCTATTCAGCAGTCCTGACCTATATGATGGGAAAAAAGTAATTATTAAATTTGCAATCTCTGAATGCATTAGAGGGCAGAATCCAAACGGCAAAGGTCTTGAAAAATGCTAGAAATTATTTGAGAAAATAGGAATTTATCTGATGGATCCAGGTGCAAAGCACAGCCCCTGAAGTTCAGTGTAATTGGGGAGTTACTGGTGTGATAGGAAGAAAGGATCTAGGAGTCATTCCAGAAGTTGAACTTAAGCCAACAATACCACGATACTGAAGGAAAGCAAATGATTTGCAGGAATTTATAAAGAGAAGCGCATCAGATGTGGTGGGTGGGATGCAATTGTTCTCACCAACTCAGCTCAAAGACTGTTCTGGGGTTGGGAACCAGGGTCAGCAGGGTCCAGAGCTGTGCGGGGTGCGATTTTGTTGCTGGGCTCTCGGGACAGCCCCCCCCGGCTGACGTGTGGTCCCCATGGTGCAGGTGCATTCCCAGTAGACCCCCAGGAACAGGGTCCTTCTCCACCCGCCGCCAGCCACAGCTCCACGCGCACCCATCACCGCTGCCGGGCCCCGCGCGGCCGCTCACCCAGAGACCCCAAGGGAAAACCAAAGGAGCAACGGCAACAGGCACGACCCACCGTGGAGAGGCCAGGGGCCTCAGGTCAGCCCCCCCTCCCAGACAGCTAACAGCCTCTAGGCACCAAACCTTTATCGCTATTATTTTTGGCAAGGCTGGAAATAATATACATATGCACAAGGGGAAGGGAAAAAAAACAACAGGGGAAAGGCTGGCAGGGCCCTGGGTCCTGTCCGGCAGCCGCTGATCCAGCGGGAAGGAGCTGCAGGGACAGAGGTTGGGGGGTGAAACGGCTTTGGGAGAGCAAAGGGCAGGCTGGGGGTGCAATGCCTCTTCCCTCTGCACCCCATGGCTGGGGCACATCTGGTGGGGAGAGGCAGACGAGGAAAAATCCCTGCTGCAACCAGCCCCGGGAGCCCCTTCCCCTGACAATAGCCCGGCCTCACGCCAGCGGCAGGGCTCTGCGGGCAGCGGCTGCAGCGCTCGGTGCAGATGTGCCAGGAGAGCCTGGCCACAAAGAGTTAAACCCTGCTTCGCCAGACTGTGAATTCTCAGCGAGTCTCCCACATGCAGCCAAACAACAGCTTGACATTTTCCATCCTTCACGAGAAAGACAAAGGCGTGAAGATATTCCCATGATTCCTTTCTGCATGCCTAACTATGAGCTCAGGTGCAGCAGCATTTGCCCTGGACCGGCCTCATCAACATGAAGGGCGAACTCATCGTTTCTGCATCTTTCCTCGCCACTGCTTGATTAATTGGCTCACAACGATGCTGGCTGAATACCTAATGCTTCTCCTGTCCCTGTTCTTTCTTCACAGCCTTTTGCTGCATTTACATATACTTTATATTCCATAATTTTCACACACACAAAAAAATGGGAGCACATCTCAGTAATTTGATGTAATGACGGCATGTCACCAAAAAGAGGAATTAGAAAAATCTGTAGGTATTTAATTTATTCTTGTTTTTTTCAAGTAGATCTCTGAGAAAGGCATTAATATTCATGTGCATGAAAAAAAGTACTCTCGAAAGGAAATTTCCAGCATTTTAGTTGAAATTAAATACATTTTTAAAGAAACAATATTTAACTAATAATGCTTAAAGGCAAAATTAACAAAAGTAGCAATTTTTACCTACCAAAGCAAGGTTTTGTCTCAGGGGTTTCTAGTAAAACTGCCCTAACAAGAAAATAGCATTCTGCTTTTCTGAGGAAGGATTCAATGAGTCCGAGAGGGAGGGCACGGAGGAAGGAAAGGCCTTTTACATTACCCTGTCCATAATTTTTGCTTAACCCTACTCCAGTAACACACAGCACTGCAGGGCGCTCAGGGCGGTTCTCCGCTGCCCAGGCCCCAGGAGCTCCCCCTTGGACACGCAGCAGCGTCTCACCCAGACTTTAATGCAAAGTCCGGGGATGCCAGGGCTTGTTTCCCTCCCCCTCCCCCCCCTTTTTTTTCCTTTTCTTCCTCAATTAAAATAGAAAGGTTAAAATAGAAATCAGAGACTATTCTGCAGAAAGTGTTCAGCAAATGAAACACACTGACTGTTACGGGTGGTAATTTCCCCCAGTTAACTCTCCAACTTCTCAGGACCAGAGAGAAAAATGGAAAAAATAAACATCAACTTTTTCCCAGGAATTCGTGGCAAGAGGCAGCCCTGCCCGAGAGCAGCCAGCAGAGTTTATGGAGGTGTTTGGAGGCATTAGGATGGTTAAGGAGGAATAAGAGTAGAAGAGCTGTGAGGAGGACGGCCCCAGGGCTGTGGGTCTCTGGGCTGGATTTCAGGGCAGCCTGGCCTGCCCAGGCAGCCACGGCTGCGCTGAGATTGGTGCCGGCATGAGCTGGCTTGGTTGGAGGAAAATGGGGGGACAAGGGTCTGGAGCCCAGCAGGATCCTTTCCATGGTGGCACCTCGATGGTGGGACCGAGCAGCCTGGCCACGCTCCACCCCGGCACTACCAGGAACAGGCACGAACTGGAGGGAAGAGCCCGTGGTCAGGCTTTTCCTTAACGCTTGGCTCCAGCTGGATGGTGACCCCCAGACAGAGCATCCTGGGGGGCTCAGAGCACCCCTGGGGTGGGGATGGCCAGTCCCACAGGGCACTCACCCCCACGGGGCACCCAGCAGCACCCGGCACCACTCTGCTGGCAGCTGAAATGATCCACAGTGAGAGGAGGCTTCAAGGATGCACGTCCTTGAAAAGGAAAAAATAAATCTTCAGAGCTGGGATTGCCTGTAAATTCCTCCTTGTTAGGAACCACCTGGGAGCTGGGCAGGGGCTGACTCTGCCCCACTCCCCGCCGGCTGCCTGGGGATGCTGCTGGCAAACGCCTCCGTTAAAGGATGCTGGTTGGGTTTCTGGGATCACTTTGGCTCTCCTGCCTGGCAGTGCAAAACTGTCTTAATCTGGTCTTCAGGAAATAAAACTTCCCATCTTTGTCCTGGCACATTACAAAAAGATTATCCCCTGGATTAAATAAAATTATAGGGTTTATTTCTCAAGTGTGAAAGCCTGAGCCTGCCAGAGGCAGGGGCTGGATAAATGATGGAAACGGTCCCTGCTGGTGGGAGAAACCCGCTGAACGCCTCGCCATTAGGCAGGGCTGCACAGGCGGGCAGGAGCTTCGGCAAGGTTTTAAATTGGTCTCCTGATATTTTATGAAATAACTTTTTTTTTCCTAAAGTACTTCTTGATATTTTTATGTTTATATATTTTAACTTCGGATCGGACTCATAAAAAATACATGAGGAGTAAGTGGTTTCTGCAAATGTTTTATACATGATTTGGGAACAGATACTATTCAAAGAGAGAAAGAGAATATTCCTTTTTATGCCAGCCATGGTGAGGAGGCGGCCGGGTTGGGTTGGCCACGGGGAGAGGCGGGTGCCCTGTGCTGGTGAGGGGGTCCTGCGGGCACAGAGTCGCTGCGGCCACTCGATCGCACCAGGAGGCCAGTGACACCTCCCCAAAACACCCAGCCCCAGACGCCCGCGAGCAGGATGGGTAACCCCACCACCACAGCAAACCCACAGGTCTGCGGAGCTGCGCTCTCCCCGACCCTGCTGGTTTTCCAGCCAAAACCGGTGCCAGGGGATGGGGCAGCAAAGGGAAAAATCAGAGCAATGGGCTGCAGGGGAAAGGCAGAGCACATCCCCCCCCCGAGAGCACCCACCGCACAGCCCGTCCCAAGCACCTGACGAGCCTCAAGGGCTGATGAGATTTGCTGCAGCGAGGGCAGCTAAAGAGTTAATGCAATATTTCATTTGCTTCCTCCATCGTAGCATGTATTATCTTTTTTGACTGTGTAATATGATGCAAAGTTTTTTAAATGATACAATTGTGTTCTATTATATTCCATTCTTCAGGGAGATTTTAGGCTCATTTTTTGCATGAATGATACTCGCTCGATGCATTTCAATACTGACACAGATAGCACTGTAGGCACACACAGCAGATAGGGTTATAGCAAGTGCACAGATAAATGCAAAAACATATGGCAACATGAGGAAACTCTACATTTTTTTATTATATAAAAGCAGAACTCATGTTCCCGGATACAGTGTGCAGGATCTGAAAGATGGAGTTACTGTCTCCTTCAGATGGATTTTTATAGGATTTGCTTAAAATAAAATCTAAGCAGGGATTCTGTGCAAATTTTCCTCTTTGGAGAATTGAACTGTGAATCAAATTTTGCCTGATCCACAGATGAAAATCAGTTTGGGGGTTTCTCCTCTGGGTCTCTAGTGAGCATTTGTCCAGCTTAACTGAATTTAGCATAAACTCTGCTCAAATGAGGCCCCAAGGTGGCAGGGCAGGGAGCAGGGATGCACCTCACACAGCCGGGACAGGGCAGCTGGGCAGAGGATGGACCCCAAAACCTCCTCCTCCTCACCATGGGGGTGCATCCAGCCCCAGACAGCCCCATGGAAGGGTAGGGACTGGCCACGCCAGCGTTCTCTGGCCCCCCGGGGCAGCTCACGAGCCAGCGGCAAGGATGAGGGTTCCCGAGCAGGGCCCCCAGCCAGCATGGGGAAGCCTCCCCAGGAGAAAGCAGGCTGACGGGCTGCTGCTGGCGTTCGGGAGCAAGGCAGAGAAAGAGAAAAACCACGTGTCTCCTTTTGGACACTCTTCTCCTTCCTCCTCCCCTCTCCTGCCTGCTTCCAGCCCTGCCCTGGCCACATCCAGGACCACACGTGGTCTGACACCCACCTTGATCTGGCCGGAGCACGGAAGGGTCCTGAGCGCTGCGTGCCCAGGCGGGTGGGCCGGTCACAGCCCCTCACCTGCCCCAAGTCCCCCAAAAGGGACCGACCCCGAGTACCTCCCTCCACTCAGCATCCTCCGGCCGGGGAGCGCTGCCTCCCCGCGCCTGCACAGCTCGGGGTCCCCTGCACCGGGGTCCCCACCCCGCAGCGCTCCAGCTGCGGCGGAAGAGAAGGACGCCGTGAAGGCTGCCTGGCTGCCGGCGAAGGTCTTAAAAGAAATTATAGCCTGCATAAAAATATTCACTCCAGCCAAGGGCCTTAAAACATTCCCCTGAGCATTGAACAGTGACTGAAAGTATATTACTGTGCACTTAAGGTTACTGTAGTAACCCAAGGTCAAATAGGAGCGCGTTATATCCAGATGACTCAGGGATGGATTGGCTTCAGTGCCGGATGGTAACAACGGGGACGGCAGAGGTTTCACCAGGCACTGGAATTTAACTCAATATTCAATTTACCCTGGAATCAATTTTGATGGAGTACAATTCCCATTTATAATCCCGGGTTATTGCCAGTGCTGTCGTTTGATTAGACATCGGCAGACCCAGGCCAAACGCATCCCTTGCCCCCCCTGTTCTCCACGGGCTGCTGGAGCCCACCTACCCCACGCTGCACCCCGGCACCCACAGCCCTTCGAAGGGCCACCCCAGCAAACGGGGCTCTGCGGGACCCCCGGGCACAGCCAACCCGTCCGAGCCCTTCCCTCCTGCCTCTCCCTGCCATGGCTCGACGTTTAGAGATGATGGGGAGGGGCAGAAGAGATGTAATATTTCTCTCTTAACTTTAAGTTCCCATGAATTTAGAATTCTTTTCTCTGAGGGGCTAATTATATAATTTCAATGTTTACTCTGTGCAGACGGATCTTGTAAGATGGTGCCCCAGGGACACGAGAGCTGGATTTAAACCCTAGGAAGGGAGCACTCACCGGATAGCTTTATGGCACGACTCACATCACAACCCGCTGCCTGTTCATTTGTTTTGCAGGGGTATCTACCCCTGGTTTTTTCCCTCCGCTGCCTTTGATTATTGGTCATTGATGCTTCATTTCCTCATTGCTGCTTCAAAGACAAACAAACCACTCGGCACTCTCCCATGGTGCACACAGCTTTTCACCCCAGGGGCCTCAGCCAATCTGCCCAAATCTCACCATTCCAGCACTTCCACACCCACACGTGGCACCAACCCATGGGCAGAGACCCCCAGCTCGGGCTACAGCTGCTGCTACCAGGATTTGTCAGTGCCGAAGGGCTCTGGTGGCCCAAGACCCCCCTGCCCTGCTGGGACCCCTCCCAGGTACGCGTGGGATAAGCTTGGTGGCCCAGAGACCCACATCCATGACTCAAGGGCAACTCCTCACCCCCTTGCTCTGGGCTCTGCCCACTGCCAAACCCCTCGCGCTCCCCAAGCAAGGTCTGCCCTGAGCTGCCGTGCCCCAGCCCTGAAGCCCAGGGGAAGGTGGACTGGGACTGACGGCTCCTGGCACGGACACGGGTGTTTCTGGAGGGCAAAGGCGAGCTCAGCTCCGAGCCTGGATTGCCACGAGCATCTGCTGGGGCTGCCCTGTCCTGGGAGGAGCCACTGCGGCAGCCTCTGCAGGGAGCCCCTGGGGAAGGGGCTCGGCTGGCCCTGGGGCACACACCCTTCGCCCCGATATTCACACACAGGGGTGCACACCCCGGCTCTCCCCAGCCCCGCACGCCAGCAGCACCCTGCCGCTCCCAGACCCATCGGGGACCTTCGCTGCAGCAAAGCGCCCCAGACCCTCCTTGCTGCACGCGAGAAGAAAAGGAGGAAGAGTTCACACTCCTGCCTAAGATACGCAAGATGAGAAACATGTCATCAGACTTCAGTCTTCTTCGCCTTCCCCCTTGGGAGTACGTTTCCCATAATTACAGGACTGGAGAAGCCATTTTTGCCTCTCACTATTCACAGCTATTTATATTTAACATATTTAGGCTTCCTGGGTCAGAAATGGAAATTATTCTGCACCCAGCTCAACCTTAAAGTTACAATTGCTGCTTAGGAACCAGATGCAGAATACAAAAGCGAAAGCTTTCAAAACCCTACAATTAATTTAACAAAACAAAAAAAGTACAGTATGGGGAAAACTTTATCTTTTTCCCATGGAACCAGGAGGGAAAGCAAAGGCAACGAGATTATCATTTACAAAGTTCACAATTCTCCCAGCCGTGAGCTGTCCCTTTAACCACTGCTAAATTGTTTTCTGACAGCCCTTGCTGCAATTTTATCCCCTGACATTTGATTTACATATGATCTTTAAGCACTACCACTGCTGTAATAGCTATTTGGTTAATATTCAAATCACTCTATGATGTCACATACCTTGATAGGTCATTTCACTGCAGCTTGGCAAAATGCATGTAAAAATAAATGTATAACTAATGAAATAAACTGATTAAGGGGAGAAATCAATCGTTTTACTGCTGTAGTGAAGATCTAGCAGTTAATTTAGCATGGATCTGCAAGGGTGCACGTTAATAGAACAGGCTCTCATCTAATTGGTGCCACAGTAAATGAAATACAGTAATATTCCATGATGCATTGGAAGAGTTCACTTCATTTTCTCTGCTCTTTCCTGATAACTGTTTACAGCACAATGAATTTTATTTATTTATTTATTTTCCCCCCAGCACACAGCAGCAAAAACTTGCCGATCCCAGCGAGCCCGGTTAACCCGCCCCGATTAGCAAGTCTAACCACCTCTTTAGAATAACTTCTTTAATCAAGATCTGCAGGCCACAAGAGCAGCTATTTTTGTTTGTTTAAAGCTTTTCAAAGTTTTCTCGCTGTTGCCAGGAGCTGCTGCTCCACAGGCAGCAAGGTGGGGCTGTACCAGGGGATGTGACAGCCCCCAGCCGAGCACCCCTGACACTGACACCTGGGGTCCCACCACCCCCTCTGCTCAGCTTACAGCATCAGTGCTTCTCAGCCCAGCCCCTGACACCAGGAGGGATCCAAAAGTCCCAAACGGTGACATTCCCCAGAGGGAGGGTGGCCCTGCACCCCACTAGCTGCCCCACCACCCAAACCATGAGGGTCCCGCACCCCACGGCCACCCCACAGCCCCAGCTCGCCCCCAGCCTCCTCCAAGGTAAACTTTACAGAGACCTGGAACAGTTCTAGTAAATAAGGAAGCTCCAGAGGGCTCCGTTAATTTCCCAGACATTTAATCAATACGATGCTGCCCTGTTCATTACAGCTGTCAAAAATATGCAAAAAGTCCCATCTGCTCCTACCAGGTACAGAGTCTGAACTCTCTGATCTAGAATAATCAGTTGACTGACTAATTACCACACCCTATTTCTCCTAATTTAAGGTCATCACATTAAGGATGAGTTACCACCTCAAGTATAAAACTATAAATATTTGAGAAATGCCATCTTGGAGCAGCCTGCACTTGCTAGTCCGTGCTGGAAGAAAAACAGCAGCAACTGGTTAGTTGGAGGCCAGGGAGTATCCACCGGGCGCTCGCTCCGCCATCGGAGAGCCTCTCCCCTCCCCAAAAATATTTAGCTGTATTAAAAAAAATAGGGGAAAAATGATCTATACAAAAGCTTTGCATAAAAAAGTGATCAATGCAAATTCCTCTGAGAAAATTGCACCAACAGATGGAATCAACCCATTTCCAGCAAATGCCTCTGGCTGTGCAGATGGTAATTATAGGATGTATGTAAATACGCAAGCTCTAGGAAGCACAGCAACACGCACTGCTGAATTTGGGCGTTGTAGGGGGATGCCTGCCTTGGCCCTTCCTGGGGCCCTTTGGCAAGGAGGAAACCGGGACTTGGAAAGGTTTTGTGCTGCATCTGTACAGCCCACCCCAACCCAGCGCCCCGCGACTGCAGCTTCTGGCGAGGAAACTTCTCACCCCAAACCCAATGTTGTACCTCAGCACCAGGATCTGCCACTGCCCCCAGGGATGGTCACGGTCACACTGGGGGGGATGCCCAGCTCTCCCCACCCTGCACACAGGCTCATCCCCCAGCTGTCCCAGGGAGGAGAAGCCCCGAGCCCCCGGCACGGCATCGGCACAGCATCCGCAGGCGACTGCGGCGAGACCACGGAAACACACGGAGAAGCCCGGGGGAACCTGCTGCCCCTCTCCTGGGGGGTGCCCCCATCCCCTTCCACCCTCCAGGCAGCATTTCAGTAAGGGCTGGAGGTACCGCAGCCAGCTGAGGTCACCCCTGCAGCGACACGGACCCCAGCACATGCAGAAACCCCAAACCTCAGATATGGAGTTATTCATGGAAATAGGGACTTTCAGCAAATGGGGTTTGATAAAAGCAGCTGCCAGGACTGGCGAGTGGGGAGGGAGAAAGACAATAATGAGGGTTCGGTGAGACCCCCAGTAGGTCCCCACGCCAGCACAGTGGCCCAAGGGTGCCCGTGTGTTTGCAGTGCCACCCCCCCACCCCTGGGTCAGCAGCCACAGCCAGGCCCCAGCCCTGGGGTGGAGGGCACAGGCAGGACCTACCCAGGCCGTGCTCTCCCCACTCAGGGGGAACCCCCTCCCCTAATCCCCTTGGCACTCCCTCTCTTGGGAGAAGTTTTTGCACCTATGCCAGTGGTTTTTGCCTGTTCTGTGTCTCTAGTGCATGATCCCTCTCCAGAAGTTGGGGGGGACTGGCATGTTGTGGGACAGAGTGTGGGCTTGGGTTTGGTGCCTCTTGTTGGGGGTTTATTGAACGTTATAAGTTTGGTACAGTTACTCTTGATGGTGGGGGTCTGTTTTCTGTCCAGTTGGATTTTAGCGGGGTGGTTGCTATTTATATGGGGTGGGGACGTTCTTGGTGGCAGGGTGGGGGTGATTGTTAACTCTGTTCCTTGTGCTAGAGCAGGGGATTATCTCATGGGGCAACTGGGGCAGTTCAGAAGGGTGTGGGGGGGAAAAATCAGAGAATAACTTAGTGTAAAATACCAGCTTTGGGAGTTGGAGATAGATGTTTAAGTGCTCTTTTCCTAAAGGAAAAAGCATATTGTTTGTTTTGCCAAAGACTGTTTATAGCATGCACTGTTCTCTATTGACATGGCCATTGTATTATCTTTATTATTACATTACTAGTTATATATTTACTAAATCTTTCAGTTTCCTCACCCTCCTGACAGTTTCCAAACCATAGACCAGGTCTCATTTTCCTCCCCTGGACCTGCTGATTGCTAACACTGTTGAGGCACAGGATGGTTTGGGAGAGCTGGTGGAAGGGGGGTGGCTCTGCCTGTCCCCATCTCTGGGGGCCAGTCCCAGCCTCCTCCACAACAGGCATCTGGGCTCCTCCAGCTCCCTCCCTGCCCACACGTCCCACCCTCAGCCCACTGCGCCAGCATCCTCCTCTCCAGGGCCGTGGGAGGACCACGCTTTTTGTTCTTATTTTTCCAGTGTCATGTCAAAGACTATTTCCAAGGCTACTGTATTTTTATTTTATGTTGCTGTTGACACTGGGTTTTTTTCTCCTTCTGGAGAAAAGTGCTTGCAGAAGTAGTCTGTGGTAAAATGTTAATTGGAGCCAAGTAATTAGACAAAGATAGTTAGTGATCTCTCCAAAGCAATAAGCTTTTGGTGCTTTGTTTTAGTACTATAATAATTACTATCATTCCATAAAGTGCTTCGGCGTTTGACAGAGGGGATCCACGTGCAGCTAACACTTCCCCCAGGACTGACGGTGTGGGGGACACAGCTCCAGAGCACCTTGCCCACTGTGCCACAGGCATCCTCCCCTGACCCTGGCAGGCAGGAGGGCTCCCCGGCCCCCTGAGCCCCCCGTGACAGCCACCAGGGCCCTGCTGCCAAGGGCTGGGCTCCACGCACCTTCTCCTCCAGCCTCAGAGACCATGGCCTGCTCTCTCCTGCTCGGCAGCACACTCCAGATTACCTCCCCAAGACCAGCTCCTGTTTACACTAGCAAAACTAGATCCAGATTTATTGCTGCCTTTTTTTTTTTTAAAAAAAGCCCAAACAGCCAAGGCTTCTTGCTGTTTCCTCCAGCTCCCCCAGCTCTGAAGATGATGAACGGCTTCAGAGGCGAGACAGACCTGTCGGGTTGCCCGTGCGATGTGCATATGTGATGGGCTGTGCCCCAGCCCTGCCACCACACCCCCTCCCCTCCCTGGCAGCCCCGCAGGAGGCACAGCAAGCATCCTCACATGGCCACAGCACCTTTTGTCTGGCTTCAGACTTCCCAGCAGTTTAAAAATATTTTTTAATTTAAAACAAAACTGCAGCCTAAGCAACCTGTTGATTGAAAACGTCTTAGCCTTGATCAAGGAAACGGTTCTGCCTGTGTTCCTCTCCTCTCTGGTCTCAATAGGCACCAGCCAGGAACGGCAACACACAAACCCAGGCAGCAGCTCCACCAAGAAGGAATTTTCCTAACAGAAAATCATCAGGAGGTGTCTTCCTGCAAATGTAAACACGGATATAATTGCCTTCACTCACTGCATTTACACTGCGATTCTGCAGGCAAGGGAAGTCCCTACAGCCTCATTATGCAAATAGAACAAGCCCTATACGAGCCACATATACAACATGCAAATCAGAGGAGCCGGACAGAGAAGGCTCCCAGGGCTGGGACGCGCTTTCCTCGAGGACCAGCTTCCTCCCTGCCAGCCAAAGCTGCGCCCCGGATCATTCCTACTGCAATCCCTACTTCAATCTTATAAAAAAAATAGAGATGCTGGAGGTGTTTTATGATTTGCAGCAAACCCAGCCTCCCAAATACATGCCAGACTGTCTCTGCTGTTACAAACAGGGTCCAGGTTAATGGAGGTAACCCAGCAACGCTGCTAAAATAAATGCTTTCCTTATGAGACAGCGCTGGGAGAATCAGGGAACAGCAGAGATCTTCTAACCCCGTGCTCCAGAGACCAGCCTTCAGGAAACCCTCGGTTCGCCCCGACACCCCATGCCGAGAGCTCACCTGCCCAGCGAACACCCCCCCAGACCCTCCGGGACCCTTCCCCCCCCAGGGACACCAGCCTCTGCCCACCCTCAGGGCTGGTGGGGAACTGGGCTGGGAGCAGGCGCCCGTCCCCACGAGGGGCTCACGGCTCACCCCCCACCAGACCCTCTGCCACACCTTTATTTAAAAAACCCCAGCTCATTCAGCAAGCACCATCGTGTAGATATTGCCAAATGAAAGCACAGGGCATCACTGTGCTGGGAACCTGTTAATATTGCTGCACAAGTGTTGTACATGAGGAACACAAAGGGAGCCGCACTTACACACACCTCCCTTGTGTTTCATACATTAGCCTTCTATCTTTTCATCAGCAACTGCAGACAGATTTTCTCAGCGTGAGAACTGCCATGGAAATTGAAAGATTGTACAGCAAACATTTTTTTTCCTTGATACCCTGTCTAATTGTGCTGCCTTTGATTTTATTAATCTGTTTTTATTAATATCCTGAAGGCAACAGGAAAAAAAAGAAAAGCTTTTACTTTCTGAAATGGCTGGTGCTGCTTGTATTTTGTCTTATTAAATAGGGCAGTTATATGGTATCTAGGACAGAGCACCCATCTTTCTGGAATGAAAGGAATGAGCCCGAGAGCCCTCTCCTTGCTTGGATGTGGGGTCAAGTACCAGCCCTGCAGACCCCCTACAGCTCCTCCGCTGCCAGGGAGCAGATGTTGGAGAAAGGCACCGCGGCGGATTTCCCCACGTACATCCCTGCTGCCCAGACTGTCTCCTGGCACTGTGCTCGTCAGCCCAGCATTTCCAGGGGGTCTCAAAACCAGAAGCATCACAAAGTTTGTCCTGAAGCTAACTGGTTTTACCTACCAGCCACCATGCAAGTGGCTGACACTACCAGCCTGTGTCAGAGCCAGGCAGGTCCCAGAACTGGGGAGAGACACCCCCCCTCTCACCAGCAGGTACCTGACCTCTGCCGAGGTCAGCCCCACATTAATATTGATGCTATTGCTGCTGCTTCATCATTTGCACATGCCAGAAAGGCTCATCCTGAGCAGGGGGGTGTTAAACCACATGCTGCATAATCTGTAGCAGAGTCTGCCAAGCAGCTTGCAGGACAGGAGAAGGCCAAGCTGCGGGAAGAGGGGGGCTATAACCCACTCTACAAACACAGCACCCAGGCACGGAGCAGAAGGAACCCCCCGAGCGCTCAGCCCAGACCCGCGGGGCCACGGCAAGGAGCACACTGCCCACGCCGCCAGCCCCCACGGTGCCGGGCACGGCTTTCTTCAGCCCTATGGCTGAAGTGGAGTATAAAGTGGAGAAGTTTCTCCGTACTAGTTATGGAGTTTCCACATCAACAGTTACTGTTTGTTCTCAAGGGGCTGTTACTCCTTCAAGCCTCTGCGATACAGAGACCAGCATCGATACCATCAGTACAGACACATTAGAGCAAGGAGAGCTGCTTTATCTTGGAGCCAACCGCTGACCTTCAAATATTCAACAGAAAAGGCACAGGGTTTGCTTATATATAAATATGTGAAAAGAAACAAGTAAACTTCTACTTCCAAAACCACCACATTTTCAATTTCCCCCTCTACTCTCATAGGATAACAAAATAACATAGGATAACAAAGCCTGCTTCAGCCCAACAGGAAATTCTGGTACACTGGAAACGCAAAGGAGAAGTGTCCAAAGGTGACTGCAAGCTGCAGAGCACCACAGCCCTGCAACAGGGAGTTCAGACTGTGCAGTGTCCGATACCGGAGGGGTCTGCAGGGTCATTTCTGCCTGTAGTGCACACATTCAACTGCTACAAAATCAATAAAGCTTTGTAGGCACAAACACGTAGCTATAGGTGCATGTTACCTCCCAGCTCTCACACCATCACCACACTTAATGCTGCCGGGCACACAGGGACAGTCCTGTCCCCTCCCTGCACCCAGGGAGGCATTGGGCTTACCGTGACAGGAGAAACACAAACAGGGCTTTCAGCTGCTGAGCTGGATCTTTATTTTAATGGCAAGATGTGTGTAGTAATAGCACATGTGGGGTTATTGATGTTCGCTTTGTACTTGCCTGTAAAATGCACTGACACAGTATATTGCATGGTCAATAGGTCTTTAGGGTTTTTCTAGCAGTATTAAATATCATTTTAAATGAAGTGCCCATGTACCTTATTAGTTGCTCCCACGGCAGAGTGTGAGGTGGTGCCTGGGAAGCGTCAGAGCCCGGCACGGGGCAGCCGTGGGGCTGGCGGCCAGCCCTGGACACGGGGCAGGGGGACAGGGAGAGCTGCGGCCTCTCTGGAGTCCGCACGCTCACCGTGTCCAGACGGGAGCACACAACGATCATGTCAGCTGCTGGAGCCAACCTCGGCCCCCCCTGCCCACACCACCCCACACTCGCTGCTCTGGTCCCCTCTCTCCAGCAATGTCTTGCCATCCCCAGGGTGCTCATGAGTGAGGAGCCACAGAGCACTGGGGTCACCAGCTCCCACCCACCTCCCAAAGCTTCCTCTGCACCTCTCCTCCCGCTCGCTATTCCCCCGCATGGAGCAAGCCCACCCCTCCTGCCCCTGGAGCCGTTTCTCACCCCAGCAGGACCCACCCAAGGCCCAGCACCAGCATCTCTGACCCAGCCGCAGGCTGTGGGACGTGAGGACGGACACTGCTGCCCAAGGGCTTGCTGCAGGAGGCAGGCAAGAACTGGAACGAGTCTTCTCCCCTTGTTACCCTACCAGGACACTCCTTCAACAGTTCCTTGCAAAGTTTGGGAGGCCAAGAGGAGTGTTTGATTATCTGATTTGAAATACAACCCTCCAAAGTACCCTCCCTATTGAAGAAACCATAAAAAGAAAATCTTTCCTAATGTCACTCTTTCCTCCCCGTTCCTCAGGAGCCTGTGAGCGCTGCCATTCATCACCCGTGTGACACTTTCATAATGTAGTCCTAGATAATGGCACACCTTCCAACTTTCCAGAATTGGCTGTCAGGGAAATCGAAGGAGACAAGTGTGAGATACGGGAACAGGACTCCTTGGTGGATACGAGAGCCACAGAAACGCAGCCCCCCCCAACCCAGGCCGACGAGCCCACAGTCCATTTCATGGGGAGGGGCACAGGGCCAGCTGCTGGCAGAGAGTGGACACAGCCACAGGGCAGTGTGGGGCACAGAGGGGGCTCTCAGCACCGGCAGCGTGGGGGGAGCCTGGGAGCAGGATCAGTCCCATGCTCAGTCCAAGAGCATCACTCGCTCCTGTGCGGGCAGGTCACTGGCACCCCCACCCCACTCCCGGCCCCGCAGTGCCTCTTCTTCCGCCCATCCACATACCTGCGAGGAGGAGGGGAGCAGAGACAAGGTCCCCCCTCCCCAGCAGAGCCCCTTGTGCCCCAGGACACACACAGCCCTGCACCACACCATGGAGCACCAGGACCACACGCTGCCTCCTGCTCAGATACTGGTCCTCAGGCCAGCCTGCCCTCGCCTTCTTTACGCATTTTTAATTACCTGGGTGGGTTGTCCCGGAATGCAGCCTTCCCCCCACTTCTCCCCTCTTTTCTCCCTCGTCCATCACACAGCTTCCAGTGTCTCCCCGAAATCCCTCGAGGGTCCTCCTCACTCCACACACATAAACTCCTCTCACACAGCTCCCTTCCAGCACCGCTAAAAGCCCACACACGGTCTGTCTGTCCACTTCACTGCTTGGGAACATTGGGAAGCACCCGCTGACGCTACAACACCCCTGCAAGGCAGCAACTCCATGTGTGCAGCCCTGCCCCTTCCTCCCTTCCCTTGCAGCTCTTCCCAGCAGTGTCAAGGCAATTGAAGTCTCCCTGATCAACACTACAGGTTTTCCTGACTTTTTTTTTTTTAGCTACAGCCTCTCCAGGTGTTCAGATGCAATTTCTGACTTGTCAGCTCATCTTGCCTCGGGGGTTTCCAATAGTTTATTCTACCCTTTCTTTTGCCTTTTCAAGTAGAACTGAGCACATGATATCTGAGTGATTGCAGCCAAATTGTGCACAAAAATACACATCTTCAAGTAACAAGATCCTCAAAACTTATTTCACAGCAGTTGCAGTGAGCCCCGTTTTCTGCCCCAGCACTGACAGGTCTGCCCACACAGACCCAGCCTGGGCACAGCCACTTGCCCCAGTCCAGGGGGGGGTAAGTCTGTTAGAGGGGCCAAACCCCAGCACAGCTGCCCGCTTGCAGGCACAAGAGCATCACTTCACCAGGCACAGGAGGTACCAGCCTGCAGCGCTGAGCCCAGCACAGCCCATGGGCTTGGAAACCCCTTACAACACACTTATCCTGGCACACACCGTGATGGCACCTCCCATACACACCATTCCTGGGGGCTCCTCCGCCCTGGTACACACCTCCAGCAGATGTGAAACCCAACAAACCAAATTACCTGCTTTAGGGCTGAAACTGCAACTTCAAGCTTCATTTCTCCCTCCCCTGAAAACAGGTACATTTACAGCAAAGCCAACACTAACAACACGCCTTTTGTGACACCATCCAGAGAGACAAACTACAAAAACCAAGACTTTTAGACATTAACCCTTTGTCTTACCAAACTCTCAAAAAAAGCCTTAAAACAAGTTCAATACTCCAAGTATCAGCTGAAAAAGGCACTGGGCCACACCACTTACCTGCAAACAGGGCTGTCTTCTCCTCTTTCTCCTGAAATCACCCATCTTTGCTTTAAACACCTTGAGGAGCCCTGAGCAGAGCTGGAGCAGCAGCCCTCATGCATTGACCTTCCAAACAAACCCAAGCCCTGCTCTCCTGAGCTAGATATACACCCCGCCCTAACGCCTTATTACCCCCTGCTGCTGCTAATTAAGGGCACAGGTCAGGCTGCAGGAATTGCTTTCAGCTGGTGCTTGAAGTCAAAGAGAGGGTGAGGATGAGGAGGAGAAGTGGCCCAAGCTGAGGTAGTGGGGGCTGTTGTTGGCTCTCAGGTACGAGCCTTGTGCTGGGGGCTGGATGTGCCCCTGCTGAGATGAGCAGGTCTCAGTCCAGGGCCCCAAGCAGCACAGATGAAGCTGTACCTGCACCCCCTGCTCTCCCTGGGGTGACCTGGCCCAGGACCAGGGGGGCCTGGGAAGCAGCAGCGTGGGTGCAAGACTTGCACGTTTTGGGGCTGTTTGCACTTTCCAGGGCACAGCACGTTCGGATGAGAAGAGAAAGTGAGTGCTGCCAGCTGGGTGCCTTATCTTTGTCTTTAAATAAATATGATTTTGTCAGGTTTATGAAAAATAATATAGCATGTTATTTTTCATAAGCCTGACTGATATCTCCATTTCCCATGGTTCAGCTTAGGCCATAAACATGACCCTGCTTGAGTGATTTCACCTTCCCCATTGAGCAAAGAACCTCAGCAGCACTCAGACCAAGGTCCTGACTGATTATCGACAAATTAAAAATATAAGCTATTGACCAGACACTGAGATAGAGTCCCTGAGCCAGTGTCCAGAATCTCAATGAGGTTATTGAAGTGGTCCCGATCGATACTGCAGTTATAACACAGAGAGCAGGCGGATCGCCGCATACATAATGCAGCGGGGAGCGTGCTGGATGCTTAAGTAAATAGTTGTTCAAATTAACAAGGGTGCTCCAAGATGCATTCCTCTGCTTACAGCCTAATGACTTTCTAAAGTCAGAAAAACAATAAAGCAAGCGGGTGCTTGGCAGTGCCTTCACCGCCTGAGCAGGAGGGATGGGGATGGGGTGGGGGGGCCACCCCAGGTATCGCTGCGGGGCTGCCTGTCTGAGCCTGGGCCCATCTCCTGCCATCCATCCCCGGGCAGGCCGGCGCCCTGGGCCACTCTCAGACGGGCACAGATGGTCCCATCTGCCACAAGCCCTCGTTTGCTCGGCAGCGAGAGCACTCGGTGACCCGAGCCGGGCTGCTGGGGCTGCAGGTGGCACCACATGGCTGGGCCCCAACCCCTCCCCAAGGGTTTTTCACCCTGGAGGGGCTGTGCAGGGGCACCTCCCCTATTTGCTGTGTTTTAGGGTGAGGGATCTCCTGGCGGGTGCCGGCATCGTGCTGGTGAGTGCTCCCTGGCAGACGTGTAGGCGAGAGCGAGGCGTGAGCCATCTGACTGGGGAAATGCCGTGACTCCAGCGACAGGGAGAGTCGGAGCCCCGATGAGGCTCATGGAATAACGTGACTCCCCTGGTCCCCGTCCCTACAGCAGCAAATCCCCCCGTGCCAAGCCAGAGGCAGAAATCTCCTGTGGGCAGCGGTCAGCCCGGCGGGGAGCTCGCCACGGCCTCCCTGCGGCTTCCCCTGCTCCCTGCTCTCGCCCCACGCAGGCAGCCTTTGTTTGCTGGTTAAGTGATTTCTTGGCTCTCCTGCTAATGCTTGGTGACATTTATATTGCTTTAATCAATATTAATTATCCTTTGTCCCAAGTCAACAAAACCCATTTTTTTATTCCCTACCCATTGTTTGTGATGTCATACGGGATTTGTGCCCCTTCCTGCCCCTGGTGGTGGCACCACCAGGAAACCTCCCACTGGCCTTGGCCTCTCCAGCTCTGCCTCCTCCCTCTCCAAAGTTTCCTTCTCTTCCAGCTGCTCTCCCCAGTGCCGGGACACTGCGAGCCGGGAGCCGCCGGCACAGCACCGAGCGCCCGCTCCAGCCCCGCTGCCGCTGCGCGTCAAGAGTTAAACACTCTGCTCAGAAGCAGCATCATTTACCGGCAAAACCCAGCGCGCAGCGTGTGCACTGAGGCCCCTGAGCCCCGTCCTCTGGGGAAGGCGCCGATCAGATAGCTGCCTGCATGTTTGAAAACATTTATGTCAGCGAGCAGGCTGCCGGCAGGCTCGCTGGGTTCCCCGGCACTGCCTGATCGACAGGGTCAGATCCCAGCAGCTGTTTTGAAGGAAGAGTCGCGCTCGGCAGCTGCGTGCTGCGATAGAAACCGCCCGTGCTGGTGCCAGCCGCCTCACCGCGCGGCTCCGGCCGGGCCCGCTTTGGGGAGGGATGTTCTGCAGCTCAGCATCCCCCCGGCCACCGGTGCCTGGCGCGGGGGAAGCAAAGACGTCGAGCCCCCTTGTCTGCCCCACCCTGAGATTCAGCACCTCCCTGGGGAGCAAACACGCACAAGGGGTGGCCTTTGTTTTCTCAGGGCTCCAGGTCCCAGAGTCATGTGAATCTCAGCCCATGCTTTTGTTTGGGAGCGGGTTGACAGTCCTCTTACCGCACAGAAATGTGGGAAAATGTTCAAAGAAGGAAAAAACCTCTACAAAAATAAAAGTAAAACTGCTTGTAATTTTTAACCTCATTGTCTTTGAGGCAGCCTTGTGACTGTCGAGCATGACTCCCAGTGATTGAACACTTGGAGCTGGCGCTGGCCCGACTCAGAGTGCTGCAGACGAAAATCAGGAGCACGCAGACACCTGTATGTTGTGTTTTGCACAAGGTTCCCGTTCGAGATTGGCATCTGATTCCTCTCACAGCTCGGTGCGGCTCGCTCAGCTGATGGCTCTCTCCGAGTGCGTGCGGTAATGATGTGGAGTTATGCAGCAGGCAGCTAATCACGGCGGTGCTGCTCGGGGGTGAGCGGCTTAAGCAGCCTCCTCTGTTTTATGAAACGCCGTGCTGCAGTTCCAGCACCGAGGAAAGGTTTAAGCAGGGAGCAGCTACTAACAGATTCATTAAACTTGCTCCAGAGCAACTATAAAAAATCAATTTAGTTCACCAGGCGGCTTGAACTAGTGCCAGTGGCAGGGAGCACCTCCCAGCTGAGAGCTCTCCAGCTCTGAAGTGCCGCTGTGATATTACCAGGGCTGGAGCACAACAGCAGGCGATGACAGAGAGCCCAGCTCCGCGCAGGGCAGCGGCGAGCCCGGCTGCAGGGCTCTGCTCGGGGAGAGCCTGTGGGCCCCACCGCTGGGTCCCAGGCGGTGTCCGGACGCCGTGGAAACCCTTTTGCTTTAAAACCAGCTAAACGTTCCCAGAGCCGAGGCCGAGTGGGACGGGGGTTTGTGCTGGGCGGGCTGGTGCTGGCGCCCACCGCAGCCCCCACATGTGTCGAGCAGGTTCTTGTCCCCGCCACCCCCACGGGCCTGGGGCTCCCTCCCCTTGCAAGGAACCGAGGCAGCAAAAATACCCTCAGTGACCTTTTTACTGGTGGCAGCTGGTGCTTCATGGGAAGGTTAGTCCAACCTTTCCTGCTCTCACTTTATAATGAAGGTTTTCTCTTTTGTCATGTTATTTTCAGAGCCCCGAGGAAATCCAGGGCGTTATTATCGCCGTGTCTCCATCAAGCCGTGCAGCCGATGCCCAGGTCCTGCTGGGCCGACTGGCCAGTTCTGTGCAAACAATTACAATATTGGCTGCTTTCCTGTTTCGGCGAGCGGAGCCCACCCAGGCTTGCTCGCCGTGACATTCCTGTGTACGGTAACAAACATCAGAAGTGCTGAGCCCTCCACTCCGGTGTTAATGAAAAGGTCTGGCGTTGCAGCATGAAATATTCATGGTGCCCCCGTCCCTGCTCCCTCACTGCTCTGACTGTGAGTCTGACACCAGCCCCAGTGCCATGGCTGGCAGCGGAGCAGAGCGCTCAGAGCCCGTGCCTGCACTTCTAGCAAAGGCAAGTGCAAAGAAATACACGTATATATTCCTTCCTCTGGCTGCAAGGTTCATTAGAAGAGCTACCACGGTGGGTTTTGTTCCAGGTGGGCTGGCCTGGCAGGCACCTGCCTGAAGGAACGGCTTAAAATCCTCATTAAAAGTCGCTTCAGAGACCAGGCAGGGGAAGGGGCAGCGATGCCAAGCAGAGGGCACTGGAGAGCGTCTACTGCCACATGCATTGTGCTGCTGGCACTTGTCAGCAGGGAAAAGGAAAGGAGGGTGTTTAGATCGGAGGGGCTGGCAGAAGCACGCTCGGCTGGGGGAGATTATTTCAGCTTTGCATCATCTAGCAAACGCTGTGCAGCAGCGGCTGGTCCCTGCTCTGCCTTCAGGAGGTCTCAGTGGGGGCTGCCAGACCCTGCCCTCAGCATCTGCATTTCTCCAGGCCTTTCACTGCATGAGCAGAGCCCCGTGGACCCTTTCTCCCCTCACAAGACAGGCACCGTGTCCCCACGCAGGGGGAGGAATTTGGGGCAGGGATGTTCAGCACCCAGGGATGGGGGGAGGCTGCATCACTGTGGTATTGCCAGGGAAGAGCAAGGTGGAGCATAAACCATCAGAGCTCCCATTAAAACTGCTTTGTCACGTGGCAGGGGAAAACCAGATCTAGGGAGGGAAGAGGCTGCAGGAGGGAAGGCAAATCCTTCCAGGCATTTCACCATGAGACGGCGATGGGGTAACGGAGCTTCCTCATGCTGCAAAACCTGTGTGAGCCCCTGGGACAGCACACCTGGGCACGGCGAGATGATCCACACCTACTCGTGCTATAGCTCACGGGCAAAAATAACCACAGATGAAGAAAGGAGATTTTTCAGGAATGCATTAAGCTGAGCGGGTGAGAAAAAGGAGTGGGCGAGGGGCTCCTGTGAAATTCAAACGCTTCCTTCCATGCACTTTCTAAATGTAGCTGCTCCTTCCCCATCTGAGATGATGATTCTGCCTCTTACGTGGCAGCGCCAGAGAGGCTGTGTGGGGAGAGAGACAGGGCCAGCCCTTGGCCCTTGTCCCTGTCCCATCCCTGCCCTGTCCCATCCCTGTCCCTGACCTGTCCCGTCCTGCTGCAGCACCCACGCAGGAGCAGGTCCCCGAGCAGGGGCTGACGGCTCTGCCTGCGGCCAATGGTTTCACCAGTGCCCACAGACACTGGAATAGCAATTTTTCCACTGCACAGGTCACCCAAGTCATCTCCTTTTTTAGCTGAAGAAAAACAAACAATAAGGAAAACACTGGGGCACAAAAGAGGGACAAAGATCTTTATTCTCTCTCACGAGTCACCTGCCAAGGGGATCATCGTCAGAGGAAAGTTATCAGCGGAGCAGTGGAGCTCACAGGCAAAAAGCAAAACTGCAGAGAAATCAGACGCGCTTCCAAAGCAAGCACCCAGCCAGAGCCATTTGTGCCAGGAGCCACCACGCAGGGACCGGCAGAGCGGAGCGGGGCTGGAGGACAGACGTCCCGGCCTCTCCCTTCGGGTCGGTCTCACAGACCCAGATTTCCTGAGGGCCCGTTCACATCCTCTCTTGCAGGTTCGGGAGCTGCGGCCTGAGGTTTGTTTGTGCTCCCAGCTGCACAAGACGTGCAACGAGGACACAGGCGGAGACAGGTCTGCGCTCTGCCTGGGGACCCACGGCAGCCATAGCCCCCACCGTCCCTACGTGGGCACCCATGGCAGCCGTGGCACTTGCCATCCCCGCATGGGGACCCCCGGCAGCCGTGGCACTCGCCGTCCTGTCCCGGCTCCCCATAGCTGTGCCGGGAGCTGGCGCGTCGCTGGTGGATCCTGCTGACAGCAGCTCCTCCGGGGCAGGGGCGGCCGAGCCTCTGCGGCAGAGGACAGCGATGAGAAAGAATCAGAACGAAACTTCAGCAGCATTTGTATTCCCAACAGCCCTGTTCTATTCAACTTTACTTTTAAATGTGCCTTAAGTTTCTTTTTAAGTTCCTTAAGTTTCTTTTCTCCTCCTGAAAATTTTCCTACAGTGAAAAATAATGCAAGGCGCAGGCTGGAATGAGCAAGTGACTTCCATCTCAATGACACGTTTAATGTGCCTGTGAATGGAAAGTCTCTTGCTCATTCCAGTCCCGTCCTTTGCATTTGGCTGTTCTGAATTTAGCAGGGCAATCATTAAACCTGAGCGATCTGGAGAAAGGAGCCCGGACCGGCGTGTTCAGGCAGCGAGGTGCGGGCCGGTACGTGCAGAGAGGCATGCACCCCACGTTCGGTGAGCCAGCTCCGGCAGGCTGGGGTCCCACGGGGAGGTGAGAGCCAGCCCTGCAGACCTGGAGGTGGCTGGAAAGAGACCCAGGGCAGGACCACTCCTCACTGCCCCACCCTCAGCAGCCCCCGTGTCTGTCCACAGGCCAGGGCCGGCGGCAGGAGGATGCTCTTGGGACGGTGCTGTGGGCGGCAGCTCCTTTGTCTCAGGATTTCTCCTCTCCCTCCATGCCAAAGCGGAGGGACGGAGGCTCAGCCAAGGCGGGCACCTGTGCTTCCCCCAGTGAGGTGGCTGCTCCTTCCACTCTCAGTCTTCTCTCTCCTGCCCCTTCTCTGTTTTCTGCTGAGGGAGGAGGGAGGGTTTGGTGTGCAGGGTGTTTGACCGCAGCCTTGCTCTGGCTTTGAGAGGGCGGGAGAGCAGAGCTGCAGGAGGATTTCCCTCCAGGTGCTCTTATTTGTATGGGTCTGGGGTTTTTTTCTTCTTCTTTCTGGGACTCTTGGCCAGGCAACTCTCCAAACCCACTCCCACAGGCAAAACAGGGGAAGCAGTGAGTGCCTTGGCACGGCACTTTATAAGCAGATTAGACTTGCTGAATTTGGCGCCTCTTAAGTATTTGGACGAAGTCACGAGTCACCTCTTCTGCCCCAGCGAGCCGTGTCACGGCTCTGCCGAAACGTCCCACCTGGATCCCACGATGGTCCTTGAGTGCGTTTTGCCTGGACCCCGGTGCTGGCAGAGCTGCAGCCAGCTCCGCTGGAAGTGCCCTCGGTAAAAATGACCAGATCTTGGTAAAAATGACCAAACTTCCACGAATCCCTGCAGCCAGCCTTGGTATAAATACCACAGAAGTGCCGCCGTGCATGACGCACAGGTGAGAAAAGTTGGTGTCTCCCCTCAGTTACTGTTCAGTTAATTAAGTCAACACTGTTCTGAACCTTAGCAGAGTTATTTAATAAATAACTTCAGGACACAATTGTCACTGTGGGTTATTCTTAAGCAGATGACTTGCAGGTCCAGGCTGACACTGGCCGGGTGACTCTGCTGCTAATTAGTTCAGTTCTCAGTTGTTGTGCTTTTTTTTCTGTTTACATAATTAATTCTGTGAATTTTGTATTCTCACTTAAACTCACTCTTTTTTTTATAGAGCAATCACTACTAAAAGATGAATTTTTTATAAGTTTGCCTTTGTTACTTTAAATTTTTTATAAACTTCTTACCCTTAAGGAATATTTCTTATAGCTGGCAATAAAGTATGTTAATTTCATTTGAAAAGGGAAATGTAAGTTTGTGTTTTATGGAACGCACACGCTACCCATAGATCTGCACATGCAGGGGGTGTCTGGGGCCTCGAGGCTGCACCAGGAGCACCGAGGGGAGGGCGGGGGGCTGCAGTGACCCCCGCCATCCAAAGCGCCTTTGGGGGAGCACTGACAGTGCACCCCAGGCCCATCCCCAGCCAGACACCCTGCTCCCCCCAGCTCCCCCAGCTCTCCGCTCTCCCAGCTGCCCAGCCCAGCTCTGCCCAGCCCGGGGGGGGGGCTCACCGGTGGCTCCCCTGCACCCAGGGCCCCGTTGCACTGGCAGGAGGCTGTGGGTGAGCTCTCACCTGGGGCCAAAAGCTGCTAATGACCCCCATCTCCAACACAGGTGCCTCGGCCGGCTGTCGGCCACGCTGAAGGGCCCCTATGAAAATCCTGAACAATAATTCGGATTTGTTTCGGCTTGGTGGTTCAGCTGCCTGAGGTCAACCCCGGGTGTTCAGCATCTTCCTGCCAGGGTGACAGCAGGGAGGGCAGAGCAGCCGGCATGGGCAGGGCCACCCGCAGCCAGCCGTGCCACCGAGGGCTCGCTGTCGCCCAGCCCCGCGGGTCACCCTCTGCCCTCACAGCCTCGCAGATCGACGTCTGAGGCTGGCAGCGGGGCAGCCTGCTCCGGAGCTGTGGGCTGCACACCTTGTGAATAGCTACCCTTCCCCTTTGCCACAAAAATCTCTATCTCCGGAAATGAAGCCCCTTTTCCACCTTGAAAATATTTTTATTCCTTGCATAGCGCTTGAGGTAGTCCGTTCAATACATGGCATATCTGCAGAATCACTGCATTACGCCTCATGCGTATCTCGTGCTAACCGAGGAGGCTGCAGCTCCAGCAGCAGAGGATATTACTGCATCATAAAGCACAAGCTACTGAAGGAGATAAAGAATGTTTTCCCCTTTGGACAAGTAACCAGTGACGCTCTGACATGTCCTCAGGTGAAGGCTGCTTGTCTGAAACTATCAAACGCAAGAACAAGCGGAGGGCAATCACAGTGACAAACACACAGACGTTCTCCCTCGTAAAGCGCGAGAGTAAAGGGATGTAAACTCGCGTCTGGACGCGGACGCCGTGGCTGGTCATTGCGTGGCACATGGCACACGGCCTCAGTGCTGCCTCCCCGCGCCGCAGGGCCCGCGCCGGAGCTCGCAGCCGCTCAGGCTGCTGGGGGGGACCCCGTCAATCTGGGGATGGGTGAGTCCAAGGACAGGCTGAGAGGGGGTCAGGCTCCAAATTCTGTGCCCACCTGTTTCCTGCACTTTCCAGAAAGGTGATAACCATGTTCGAGCACCTTGCTGAACCGAGAGCAACGCTTAGTGAGGACCAAAGCCTGCCTTGCTTTGAGGCACCCCAGTTCCTGGGGCAAACCGCGTGCTGGTGGGCACAAATGGTGCCAGCTGTGTTAAGCACACAGTCCCTCCTCACTCCTCTATCCCCTATTCACTGCAGATGAAGCGCTTTTCAATTTTTTTTGCACCTTACTTTTCATGTTTTCATGTCCTCGGTTTGCTTTCATAAAGGGATTGTACGTTATTAATATTTGCAGAGCTGCAGGAAAATGCACCCTCTGCTTTCATCCACGCTCTGTTTTCACTGCGAGCGGGGGCCGGCTCCCTGCCCGCTGCAGTAGGACCCCCACTACACTTTCCAGATGAATGTGTAAGGGTTATGCACCTACACTGAGCTGGCTATCGCGCACACAGCGTGATCCTTAGTTCTGACAAAAAAAAGAGCTCTTTGTTCTTCTCTGAACCGCAAAGTCCTTACCAGGGATGTGGCTTAGCCGGGGCAGCAACCCCCGACCCACCTGGCTGCATCTCCCCGGGCGGCTCCGGGTCCCGCTCAGGCCACCCCAGCGTGCAGTGCCGCTGGCATCCCGCGGGATGCGGCGCCGGCCGGGATGCAGCTCCCGCGCAGCCTCACCGCCCAGCAGAGCCGGGGCTGCCGTCGGCACCTGCTTCGCTTGCAACGACATCTCAAACCAAACCTGCTCCAGAGCCTGCACGCTGTAATGAATGGTTTAGGAGAGAAAACGCCAGTGTCAGCCTCAGTTGAAGATGATCTACGACTACTCAGCCTCATTTGGGCTACTCGGAAACAAATCGATGGACTACTGGGTCTCCAGACTACTAAATAATAACAATGATAAAAATAAAATATAACTAATAGTAATGCAGTGCATTCATAGGACACATTCCTCACACTTAATAGAGGCTTTGCTATTGCGCTTAATTAAAAGTGACACCAAATAAACTGTTCTTTCACATTTGACTCGAAACTGTCGGCTGCTTTCTCTTCAGGACAGAGGCCACCTCAGCTGCCGATCGCCCGGCTGCAGCGCGGCGCTGGCGGAGCTGGTGCTGGCTGCTCACCTACATGCAGGGAAACACTGCTGCCCTCCCAGGTGCCACCTCAAACCCGACCAGGTGAATTCGGAGAACAATCCAAGAACTGTACGCACACATGCAGCAGCCAACGCAGCCTTATAGCTGTAATTCACCCTAATTATTTCCTCTGTTAGAGTATGCATTAATGACCCTGGTATTAACGCAGAGTGCTATCATTTGTTCCCATATGTACCAGATTGCTCATTAATACCCTGTAAATTGTAACAAGATGCTTCCTGGCTGTTAAGTATCGCTGTGGATTTAAAGGGGTTACCCTGTGCGAGCAAGAAGACCCTGAATGTGTCTGCAGCCCCGACACCTTCCTGGAGGAGGGTTACAGAGCTGGACACCGTTTGGTCGTACGCCACCAAGCCACGGATACCCCTGCCCAGTGTTGTTGGAAAGTCCTGGACCTACCACCTCCTGGTGTCCTCTTCCCCTGGAACCAGATGGCTTCAGTTAGGCTTTCTCAGCTAAAATATTGTCAAAGCCAATGTTTGTCCCAGATAAAACATGCCTGAATCCCACTGCTCTCTCCTGCTGCAGACCTCGGCCCTGCTGCAAGATGCTGCACCCACTCTGGCTGTGCTCAGCGCTGGGCTTCACACTAAGCGGGGGATTTTTGCTGCCCGTGCCATGCCCGGACAATGCTTGTGGCTCTCAGCCGTGTGTCGGTGCAGCAGTGAGGGTTTCCTGGCACCCTCCCCTCGCTCTGGCTTGACCCTGGGCTCTCACACGCCACAGTGCACATCTGGGGTTTTTACTGCACTGGTTTGTGCCCAAGAGCAGCGGCTCAGAGGAGGCTCCCAGCCACTGCTGGTGGGACAGGGGCTTCATCACAGGATCCAGGCACCTCCCCTGGAAGAAGATTACTGCCCCAAGAAGCTTATCCCTCACGCCAGCAGACACTGGGCAAGAGGAAGGATGTTTATGCCCAAGTCACAGACACTCAGGTCTATGTTACCTGTCCAAAACTGTAGCAGAAACAAAGCTTTGGGTTGGAGCCCAGCTGATTGTCCCCTGAGCCATCCTTTACTTCTCCGCGGTCGCCAGCTGCCCTGCAGAAACACTTCTGAAGAGCCCCTCGCACCCAAAGTGCCATCGCTGGCAGCCCAGCCCGGCCACGGGCCCGAGCCCGGAGCTTCGCTGCCGGTAACGGGCAGATTCGGCAAACCCGCCCCACGGTGCCCGGCCGCGGCTGCGCGACCGTGCCCGGGGAGCAGCTGCCGAGCAGGCGGCGACTTGAAATCAGGAACCAGCTCATTTTAATCTTTCCCTCTTTGATGACTTCCGATCTGTATTAGCACAAGATGTTTTTAATCTCTTATCTGTGGCATTTTGTTTTCCCTTTAATCAAACGAGGTGGGCTTAACCAGGAGGATATTATACAGTTCCCTCCCGCTGCTCCTTTGTAGCTCAATACTTGCACATACTAATGTTCAATTATTTGTTACACAGTGTCTAATATTTTCTATAGTAAACAGAGTTTTATTATCAGTTAATGTATTGATGAAAGAGCATGAGTTAGTCGATTGAATATGTAATAAATACAGAAATATACTTGAACTATTGATTACTTCAGTTGCTTACGTGAAGTATTGATATACAGTGTGCAGATTTGCCCTCAGACTGTTGAGTCATGATACACCAGTCACCATTTTTAATAATAAAGAGTGACTATTTTTGAACGCTTCACAAGAAAAAATCCATTTGCTAAATGGGTTTGTGCATATTTCTGGGGCTACTCACGTGGAAACTGTGGGAGAGGAAGAAGGGGAAAGGTGCCAGCTATCTGCATGCCTGAGGAAATACACGCTCAACTAGGAAAACACAGATTATCCTCTGTATCAGAGTTACATCAAAGCTGTTAATGAAAGCCTGTCAGATGCGAAAGTGGCAAAATCGATGTCTCTGAAGTTTGGACACATCACTAAGAGGGTTGTCCAGACAGCCTGGCTATGTGGATCGCGATGGCTTCCACAGCACTGGAGCCCACGTTGGCCACGAGCGGGAATTTCACTCGCAATTTTCGGAGTGATCTTGAAATTCAGGGAGGGAAAACATGGGGTTTTTTTCAGACCTAAAATAGGTGTTTCTAAACGCACTTACACAATGTCTAATTCTGGAAGCTTTGCCTGAGGGCACGATGTCCAAAGCCGGGAGCCACGGGGCTGCCCATGGGTGCGCTGGGTGCCCACGGACCCTCCGCCCAGGCTGGTGGTGAAACCAGAGGTGCACGAGTACCGCGGGTGTCAGAGAGGCACATCCCCTTCCTTGCCCTCACCGACACTGTTCTCCTGATCCTGGAAACGGTTCCCCTCCCGTTCCTCCTTCCAGCCCTGGCCGGGAGCTGCAGAGACCGGCTGCCTTCCCGTTCCCTCTGCACATGTCAAGGGCAGCCCTCCCGGCACCCCGCTGCTGGCTGCCCGTGCCGCCTCTGCCCGCGCCTGCGAGGGACGTTTTGCCGCAGCCGTCGGCTCGTGCCAGCGTCAACGCTCCAGCCGGTCACTCCAGGCTGGGATGGCAGGCGGTGGGGACGGCCCCGTGTCCCAGCCCCAGGCCATGGTGCCTGCAGACACTTCACGGGGGGAGTTTGCTTTCAAGTTTTTCGCGGGACGTCCTTCTGGCTGTCGAATTCCCGGGAACGCCTGTGGTGATGCCTGGGCTGGGCACGCGGCAGAGGCACTGGTTGGGAATTCCGCATCGCTCCCGCTGCAGCTGGGAGCGGCCTGACACACGCAGAAGGGTTCAAATCGAGCCCGTTCCACCCTGAGCCACCTGCGGCCAGCACAGAGCTGGGGAGGCGCCGCATCTTTTGAAAAGCCTTGTGTAAGTCCCTCTACTCCTACCAGCAAAATGTGGCCTTCCTCTCGTACCTGCTGGAAGGGAGGTCAAGCAGTACAGGAGCCTTTGTGGTAGAGGTGGGGATTTGCTGTGATGCCCCATCCCGCTGCAGGCAGCAGTGACAGCTGATTTCCAAGTTGCAACATCTTCCTCTGAAATTTCCTGCACATATAAACGTCCCTCAGGTTGAGAATCCCAGATTACCACATTTCACAGGCTACGGTGCATTAGCTGGGCCGCAGTAACTGTCTGTGTACGTGTTCTTAGTTTGCAGCAAATGTAAATTTATATTTAAATCATTTCTTGACATTTAAGATCGGTAACAGTACTTTGCAATTACCATGGGATAAGAGTGCATACATGACAGTTAGCTTAGGTGACCTGTAGCAACCTGTTAAGTGCATTTACTTATTTGCAGAAAAGAAAGAGGGAGAGTAATGAACTGCAAAGCTGTGACGAAGAAAACTCATTGTCTCATCATGAGCTCAATATTAAATTCAGCCACAGCTGTGCTAGGGCACAGCATCCCAGTGAACCTCCACCTCCCCAATGCGCTCTGCTCATCAGATCCCTCCTGATCCATTAATTTCCATGACAGAGAAGCCTCGAGTCACCGAGACGAACGGTCCCGTGTGCGGTGGGAAGCAAAGAACAACCCTTCCCTCCCGCTGTGGTATCTCACAATCAAAGCAGGTGTCCTGCTGCCTGGGGACCCCCTTGCAGGGCCGGGGCTGCGATTGCCCCACGTCACCGTCCCCAGAGCACGCGGGACGGAGCAGCAGCGGCTCCGGGCCCGAGTCCTTGGGTTACATCCCCGTGTAAGGTAGCTTTCAGTGGAAAGAGGACCCCGGCGCTTGAAATCCTATATCACCCCCCACGTTCGGTGCACAGCTGCCCTTGTGTCTTTATTAACAGCCCCTCTCTATTCTACAATTCTAATGTTTCTCTTGCCTCCCCATTTTAACCCTGAAACACTCCCCTCTTAGAGACCATGTTCAATTAATGTCTAATCTCCATGACTCTCAGCCAGGAGGCGGATCAGTTACTGCCACCAATAAAGACTCCATTTACAGAGCTCTTTCAGCAGGCGCAACGTGATCCTAAGCCCATGACTTTCCCAGTCCATTCACAAACTTCTTTAGACATCCCCCCTCATTAAAGAGTCGCTCCTGTCTTCTTCTGCCCCACCTTTACCGAGCACTATACAAGAGATGCTTACACCGTGTGGAATTTCTCCTACACAATGGCCGGTGACCAGACAGCTTTAGGGAGCACATCCCTTTTCTGCCAGCTGCAAGGTTTTGTTAAGAGGATGGCAGCAACTGGGAGTGTTATGGCAAAACCAAAAATTCAGGCACCTGCCAGCCTGACCGGAGCTCGTGCAGCGAGCCCCAAATGTGCCATAAGGAAAAATTAAGAAAAGCGGCGCCAGTTCCAATCTGCTTGCTAAAGAAATGGGAGGAAATGAGGGATTTCCAGATACAGTCACGGTAGGGAAAGGCATCCAGCCACAGCAGGAACCTGTGGTTTAAAAAGTATAACAAACGGCAAGGCAAAGAGAGAGACAGCAGATGGGATTTCACCATCCCTGCTGCAAGAGGAGTGGGGTCTGGGTGGAGGGAAGGTCATCGCAAGAGATGCAGCTGAGCTGGCAGAGGGAAGTGGCGTGGCCCAGAACGCCACCAGCTTCTTGCTCGATTTCCTTCCCAGCTTGAAAACATCCAGGAATCGTTACAGAGCAGCGGGCATGGAGGAAGGGACGGTGAAATCCCCGTGCTGGCTGTGCGGCAGAGCCGCCAGCTGAACCCGCCGCCTCGCACGTCCGCGGGAATTACGCACCGAGATGTGGCGCAGCAAACAGATTTCTTCTGGATTTTAGACAAGTCCATGGCACGGCAGCCAAAACTCACCGGAAAGGTGCTACCCAAATTCTTGATTGATTGGTGATAAACAACCTGAGTGCAGATGGGGCTGAAGGATTAGAACGGGCTGTGCTGTGCCAGCCTGAAGAGATGTGATGGGCACAGCCCTTGCTCTTGTGCCTTCACTGATTCTAGTTTTAATTAAGCTTAAATGTTAATTGTTCAAGTCAATGAATTTACATATTTCTGTGGTTCTGGCCATCTATATTTGGCAGCTTGTCTGCATGACTGAAATTTCTTCTGACCTTTACTATCAAATAGATTTTGGGTCCTGGGAAATCAGAGAACAAATTATGTTCATCCAAAACATTTTCACCCCGGAGGAGCAATGAAAGACCCTGCCAGGCAGCCTCGGCCCCGAAGGGCAACGCTCTTAGTTGTGAAATGGTCAGAATTAATTCCAGGTAAATATTAGCGCCGGGTAAATGGTAAAAAGTGCAGCGGGTACTTTTTCAGGTTCAAAATATAACTTTGATTTGACTGAGTTGTTCAGCAAACATCATTTATTGATTTGCAGTTTTAGAAGCTATTTTGAAAAATACTCTGCCCAAGAATTTAGGACCAGTAAGAGCCTCTAGAAAAACGCACTGAGAGCAGACCCATCAATCTCTTTGGCATAACTCGTGTCATCCTGCCCAGTGTAGGGTGAGCAAAGCTCTTCTTTCAAAACAATGGTGTCACTTTTTTTGATGGAAGGCTTGGCTTGGGTTTGCTGGAAAAGTGATCTTTTCAGAAGTTTTGTCAAATTTTCCTCTATTTTTCAAATAAAAGATTCAGGTTTTCGATGAAAAAGTCAAGAAGTCAGGAGCATGAGGTTTTTGCAAATACCAAACTTTTGTTCATGATTACTGGATTTTTCACCGTAGTTTTCCGTTAGTCAAAAACGTTCATTGGGAAAAACCAAAGCAAGGCTGTCCTCCCCGACGGGCAGTCACAGAGACCCACAGGGACCCTGAGGCCACCACCTCCCAGCTCCCCCCAGCACCCCTGCTTCCCCAAGAGCTGGAGGGGGGGGGGGGATGCTGGGGGGGGGGCTCCACAGACCCAGAAAACGCTCTGTCAGCTTCATCCCTGGCAGTCCCCGTCCCCGTGTGCTCCCAGCGCAGCTCCGAGGAGCCCTCCCGGCGCCGACGTGCAGCACGCACGACGTACGGCGTCTGTCACGCTCCCCTCTGCTGCTGCCTACCTTGCTGAGTTAGTTATGAAATTAGCTTCGCATTTGGGGGCAAAAATAAATATTTAATTGTGGTAATGGCCATAATTTGCATTCAAATGCTTTTCAGAGCAAGAATCCCTCACTAAATGACACCAAAGGCTTTTGAGAATGATGAACTTATTTCAGAACGTTGCTTTCCATGCTGCTGAACGTCATCGCCAGAAAAATGGCTAAATTTAGCAAATAAAAAAAAACAAACAAAAAAAGAAAAAAATCTATTTTCTCAGCTGTAATAAATATAGCGGGTAGTAAAAAGGAGCATACTTCAGCTGTAAGTGGGGTATTGTTATTTGATATGTGGGAGAAAAACCAGAAAGCTAATAAGACATTTTTATACATAAAAAAATCACGTAATCCTGGTGCATTATACATGTTGTACTTATTCATGGTCTATCCATGGGCAGATATTTATTATTATACACAGCTATCTGTTTTGCAAGGAGATGCAGATCGGAGCTTGCATACAGAGAATCCTTGGGTATCTCCTTTACCTAGAGAGCATTCAGGTGTTATTCATCCCAGATATAAATGTGATTCTTTCCTTTGCTCAGGCTTTTTTCGCATTCCTGCTGTGACCTCGTGCTCCTCGGCTCTGCCCTGGGCACGGTGCAGGTGAGCCAAGCTCTGCCCGCGGCTCCCAGCCTCAGCATCTCCCCTCTCCCACGGCGGAAATTCAGGCTTCGTGTCCCCCTGCTTTGTTCCGAGGCTGGGGGAAATGTCTGCTGCGGGGCTGCACACCCGGGTTACACCACAGGCTCAGGCGGTGGCTGCCTACGTGTGGCCCAGGCTCCCGGCGTGGTTCCAGCCCTGGGAAGGCGATGCTGGCCCCTGCCTGCACGTTGTTCCCGCAGGGATGCGCGAGCCTGGGCTGGGTCTCCCGCCGCTGGCAACGTGTGTGTGTAGATGGAAAGATGCTTCTCTAATACCCTGAAATTTAGCCTCCCGTATTTCTTTCATAGGCAGTGACTTATCTATCTGAGCACTATTCAAAGCAACAAAAAGAGCACATCCTTTTAGTTTTGCCAGCTTTCTGAGTTGGTGGTTGTTTTTTTTTTTGCAATTTCTTTTCAGCCCTGAACACTGGTTGCTGTATGTCTGCCCAGTCTGTTCTTATGTGGAGATAATCCCATGACTTGATTTTCAAGTACATTTAGCGTCTAGACAGGGCATTGCGATCCTTTGTCCTTCCCTCCCAGTTCCCTTACTGCTTTCAATAGCCCTTCAGGCGCGAGGCACTTTCTAAATTCAAAAATTGCCAGCCCTGCAGGTGTCCCCATGCCGCGTCCACCCCACCACTGTTTGAGCCACCATGCCATCGTTCTGCCAGACTTTCTGCTCACTCTTCTCATAAATAGCCGGGAAAAAAATAATCCGTGGTGGGATATGGCAATTATAAAGGAGGAGGAAAACGAAACCCCGAGCCCAGCCGCTGAGGCCTCCCCAGCCCGGGAGCACCCCAACCCCCGGAGGGCTCACGGCAGCCCCTTGGACAGGCTGCAGCACATCCCAGAGGTTCAAACCTTGGGCCGTGTCCCGGATCTCCCCGGGCGAGCATCCAGCCCGGCGTGCGCATCAGCACCCCGTGAGAGCCAGCATGAGCTCCTGCTCTCCGCATCCATATATCAGGACAACCCAATTAAGTCATTTACAGTGAGGACCTGGAGATGGCAGCAACATATAATCACAAACATAAGCAGTTTTTACATGGTAATTATATATTCTATTTTTTTATCAGTGCAACACAGACAGAAGATTATTTTATGCTTGATATCATTCTAATTTTTGATCCATTTTTCCCCCAACTTAAAAAGGATTAAGATTGGGCTTCTGGTAATAATTTTGGATATGCCAACTTCATAAGTAAGCATTGTATTAAACTGATTATTAGGTACTTTTGCTTATTGTTAACACCGTTTCTCTTCTTTGGGCTAACATCTGAAATGTATGAAACCAGATGGTTTGAATGGTCAAGCCAAAAGGCCGGAATATTTTTTAAGTCTGTTTTAAAATAAAACATACTATTGCTTTAAACTCCATCTGATAAAACAGACTTGAGTAGATCGGCAAGGAGAGAGGAAACACCGTGCCTGGCTTTGATCATTTTCAAAAGGAATTGGCACGTGTGATTTTCCAGAAGATGAAGGCACCAGGTGAAACTATTTCATATCCCAAGACCTTTTCTCTGCTGAAACTAACATCTGCTTCTCGTTTTCCCCGGGTTGGAAGAGCAGTCTGCCTGACCTCCCAGTTTACATCAATAATTGGTTTGTGTCAGTGGCTGGGTAAAGGCAGAGGCTGTCGCTGAGGCTGCTTGGGCCGGGCTGTGCCCGGCTGCCGAGGCGCAGGGTGGGGAGGATGGAGAGGAGGAGGGAGAGGAACTGCACCTCCACCCAATGGGGGGATCCCGGCCAGCTGCCCTGGTGGGTTTGCAAAGGGAGACCCCAGTGTCAGTGTCCCCCGGGAATAGGGCAGGGTGGGGGGACACCCTCCCACCCTCGGGAAGGTGGCTCTTCCCAGGACCAGGCTCAACCGCTGCCCTCGGGGTGTGCCAGCCCCGGGCTGGGAAACTCAACTGCTTCCAGCCCCTCCTTCTCTCCGGGAACCCCAGTTTGAGGGCAGGGGAAGGGGGGTGGCCCCGGGGTGTGGAGGCAGGGCAGCTGGGGCAGGCGGATGGTGTTTCGCTCTCCTGTTCCTCAAAAGCCTTCTCCCCTCTCCTGATTTTTCTCTCCCTTCACAACATTCATCCCCGCATACGTCCAATGATTCACCGTCTTTCCACCACGCAGCAGTGTCCATAGAAACGGGCGGGAGGGGTAGAAATGGGAAATGACTCCTCAGAGGGGCGCGGCAGAGCCCCCCACACCGTCACTGCTCCTGCCGTGGGGGCAGCCCATGGCCATGGACCCTCCCGGTCCCACAGGGCAACGCAGCCCCATCTCTCCTCCAGCAGGGGGACGGGGTGCTGCCCCGGGACGCGGGGCCCATCCTCACCCCGCAGCGCCCTGGCCCCGCGAGCGGCCGTGCCGCAAGGATGCGTCGGGCAGACCCCAACCCCAACTACTGCAGCAGGTTCTGGGGCAAACCCAAGCGGCCGAAGCCCTCCCTGCCCACCTCCCCCTGCCGCACCACCCGCCCACGGCAGCACCGCTGAGGCAGCTGCGTAAAATCAGGCTATCGTCAAAGACAACATTAATTATAACTAGTTCCCTAATAGCTGAAAATAACTAATGTAATTCTCTCTGTTTGGCACCAGTAGGGAACAAGTCCAGAGTAAATGAGCTCATGGTTAGGAATCAAAGATTAACAGACTATCTAGGAGTAATTTCTTCTCCACATGAATTAGCAAATTGTAGGTAATTATTGTGGACAGAGCTAGGCAGGTTCATTTTACTAGGTCAGTTAAGAATAGTCTAGGATAATTAAATTGTCTCTACAGCCGGTAACATTGCTGGAGTTAGAAAAGGCCATTTTTCCCTTGCCATTCCTCTTCTGGGTAAATCATAGCTGCCCTTCGCGTTGCCCTCTGGGGCAGATCTGGGCTTGTAGGTGCGTTTGTTTGGCCCAAACTATTTTGTTCCCGGGGCTGCAGCCAGGCTGGTCCCCGAGCGGGGGTCCCAGTCGCTCTCAGATGGCTCCCTCTCGCCACACTCCCCTTGCCCGCCCTGCGAGCCCCCCGCACGCACAGAAGGGCAGGATTTAGCCTGCTGGCACTTTGCTTTTTCCTTTCCTTGCAGACAGGGAGTGGGAAAAATCTGTTTTTAAAAAACCTGCATGAGAGGCTTGTGCCACTGGTCACTCACTCACGTGCTGGCACCGGCCTGAAAGAAACAATCTCAGTGTCCCTTGGGAAGTGATGCTTGGGGTGGAACAGCGAGAGCTCGGGAGGCTCCTTTCTGTGTTGTTTTCTCTGGACATCACCTGGCCGCAGGATGCAACTTTACCTCTCCTAGTGCTTGATGCCAATGGGAAAAAGCATGCAGCATAATTAAAAATAGAAGCATGAAAGATTATTTACATTTCAAGAATAGCTAAGGTCTTTAAAGAAACTTCCATCATCCTTTAAAGGCTCTTAGTCAAATGCTGTTCATTATTAATGCCTGTTGGCTTTATTTAGCCTATGACTACAATTATATATTTATGAGGTAATCAGCAATTGGAAATTTCCCTGTAATGGTAACTGGAGCTTGGCATCCAAATAAAATGAACACCATTAAGAAAGTATTGCGGTCATTGGGGTGGATCAAGTGTGCTAATAGCCCAACTAACAGCAATTAAGTCAATTAACCATTCAGACATATGCTGCTCAATTTCCCTGCTTAAACAGCCCGGTGCATCTGCGAAATTTGTGGAACTTATTTATGGTGTAAGCGGCTGCTAGTCATTATTAACCAGGGGAAACAGTGAAAATAAGGGAGGCTTGTAAAAAATTAACTACTGCAGCAAAAAGATCCGCTAATTGCCAGTTCCCCAACCCGTGGGGGAAGGTTTCGTTTTCCAGAGTATTTATTTATTGTCTTTTGACTGTCGCTAGGAGCGTTTCAGGGCACTGCGAGTACAGGTGGAGGGGCCGTGTGACAGGGTGGGCGCCGGAGACCCCTCGGGAGCGCAGAGCTGCACGGGATGGGCGCCGGGTCGGGAGCGGTGCTGGGCGCTTTGTCCGTCTGTCCCGTGTCAGGGCGGGAGGCTGCCCCACAGGGACCACGCTGGGGTGTCAGGGAGGAGCCGGGGGCTCAGGCTTACGGGGGAAAGGTAGAACAGGGGTGAGGGGGGGAGACCCTGAGCAGCCCCTCAGAGCCACGTGCTTGCAGCTCCCCAGAAAACGTGGACATCCTGGGACCAAGCACCTGGCAGCCAGCGAAGGATCCCCCCTCCTCCTCCTCCTCCTCCTGGCTCCATGAGGCTGACCCTCCCCAAGACCTGTGCTGCCAGACCCGACAGCCCTTTCTGCAGTGGCTGCGGGTCCCAGAAACCCCCAGGCTGGGGACACCAGCCCCGAAGCCGCCGGCATTTCCATCACCCACCTCCACCTCCGGAGCACTGCGGGACTTGTTGACATAAAGTGCCTCTCCTCTGCCTTTCCCTCTTTCGGTTTCTTGCCATCTGTCCAAATGAGGATGCTCCAAAGTTTTGTTAAGTGCCTGCTTTAATGAACCCCATTAAAGTTAACCTAGCCATATAATATACAGGAGAAATCAACCATAAATATAGGTAAATAGAGATTGTAAAGATAAATAACAATATCGGTGTGTGAGAAGTGATAATGTACTCTATTTACTGCAGGCCCATAAAAGGCCAGTAAAAGATACTGCACCTTTAATGACTTACTTTCTCCATGGCAGCCGGCACTCACAGTTAGCAAGCTAAGGATGCAGTGACACAAAAAGCTTACAGATAATTAAATATTGATTTTTGTTTTCTAATCCTATATAAAAATTGTCCTGGGTCTCCCAATGGTAGTTTCATCTCACTAGGACACAGGGAGGGCTATTAACCCTATTTGGTTTCAAGCTGTTGCAGAACAAATAAACAGGGAGTTTTGGAAAAGCGAGGCAGAGGCTCTCCGGGCGCGAGCCAGCTGCCAGCCCTCGCCTGCCCCAGCCACGGGCCCTGCCAAGCGCCTCGCGCCTGGGAAGGCGGCCAACGGCAGCCTTGTGATTACAGCCGCAGCTTTTTCGGCGAGGGTTGCAACGTTCTCGCCTGCACATGTGGTTCATGCGACGCAGGGAGCCTTGCAGCCTCCGTGCCGATATGAGAGCCCCGGGCTCTTGGCACGCACCCTCAAAGCAGCCGGGTCCTGTGGCGCGTCCTGCCCCGCTCCCAGGGCGCTCCCGCGAAGGAGGGACAGTCAGTGCGCGGCCCCCCAGACACGGCTTCACCGCTGGCGCCTGTGTTTTTCACTGCATCGCATCTCTCCCTCCGCAGAGGTGACCGGAGAGCGGTTCTACGTGCTGCACATCACAAGCCAGGGTGCAAAGCGCCACCTTGCCGAGCAGGGCCTGCTCCAAGGGTCCGAGGCTGCAAAGCAACAGCCCCCCACAGAGCCTGGCTGGGGCAGGGGGTGATGGGGACGCTCCAGACCATGATCCGTGAGGGACAGCCTGCCCCAGGGACCTCGCTGGGGAAGGCAGCCCAGCAGGGCTGCAGGAGCAGAGGAGTTTCTGTTGTTCGGGAATTTTACAACTGTTGGTTAGGAAATAGGAGATCCCAGAGCTAATGCAATGCGCTGATCCACATGGAGTCCCCTCGGCGCCAGGTCTGAGGTTTTGGGCTGGAATTTCTACCGCAAGTAAAGGGGAGCACGGGAAACCTCCCAGGAACACAGTCAGCTTCCGAGCAGGGGGTCCAGGCGCCTGCTCTCTCCAGTCAACCTATTTGCTCCTCTGAGGTGCTGCTGTTCTCACACTGCCCCTAACCCAGCCTGTCCCCAAGGTGTTTAGATCATCCTGACAGATTTCTCCCAAAACCCTGTATTTTGAGTCTCATGCAGGACCTCAACGCTTTTCTGCCAAGTTCAATTTTTGCTCAGGCATACGGGGGGAGCGTGGCAGGTGGCTCCTTGCGAGGGGGAGATGGTGGGAGGAACAAAGGAGCAGGGGAGGGGGGACGGGGCGGAGAGACCCTGGAGCGGAGGTGGAGGGTGCAGCTGCCAGGGGCCAAGGGTCTCGAACGGCCTCGTTGCTGTAGTGGGGGCAAGACATGGGTTTGGCTCAGCCTGGCTCCACGGCAGAGCCACGGCATCGGGGTTGATGGGGGGTTTTACACCCACTGCGATGGCCTGGCCTGACCGTAACTGGTGTGGTGGGGAGGGAGGGGGTGACCCAGCATGCCTGCCAGAGCACGCGGGCATGTTGCTCCACAACGAGAAGAAAGGTATTAAAATAATAACCTCTAAGTCTGCCACGCATGATGTTTTCTATCACTATTGGGAAAGCAATTGCCTCCAGCAAAGATCTATTTCCTCAGTTGCTCATTTACAAGCACGCAGTAAGTACTGTGTACACAGTATGAAATGGAATAAAACCCAACATTATACAATAGAGTCACTCATTCACAAAATGAAGCAAGGGGCCTCCTTTCCCAGTTATCTTTTCAAAAGCGCCATGCAGCATAACTCACACTGTTTACAGACTTCAGGACGTGAGTAAATCACGTTGCTTTACATAATTCCTGTCCTTTGGTAAATTGTGCCTTTTCTGAAAGAAGAGAACATCCACTCCCCTCACTTCTCCAATGCTGTATATAAATGAGGCCGTTGCTCGAACATGCCGGATGAGTCTGATTGTGGGGAAAACAGCAAAACATCCTCCTGAAAAACTGCATGCACCATTTGCTGAGAAATCTTAAATATTTTACTTGCAAAAACCTGTAGACTCAATGTTCTCCATGCCAAGTGTAAGCAGCACGCCGTGTACACTAAACCCCTGCTCAGCCACGCAGAGAAGTTCAAGCAAAATAATGAATTAAAGTGCACCCTAACTTCATGCTGATCACAAACCTCCGCAGAAGGTGAGCTGAGGTCTGCAGTTAACTCATTTCTGCATCTGCTGGAGGCCCTCGCCTGGGCATCTGCCCCCCTTGGGGCAGCCCTCCCAGCTCCGCTCCATCCCACCTCCTCCCCTCCCTGCGCCCAGGGCCTCTGAGAAGCTTGTTTGTCCCAACACCCCCGGGGAAGGAGGGATGGATAGAGCAGCAGCCCCTGTGAGATGCATCTGAACCTGAGCAAATAACCGCAAGATCTTTTGTGGTTGTCTGACTCCTTCTCTGCTCTTCCTCTGGGGGTTCATGACCTCATTTGCATGCTTTCTGGGCTAACCGCTAATCTCGGCTCGCTCCTCTCCGTGTCTCCTCGAGGGCACCTCGCAGCCGAGTGGGGAGAAGTGTCGGCAGCGCCGAGCACGCTGCTTCGGCCCTGGCAGCTGCCCTGCGGGTACCGGCAGCAACCCCAGCATTGCATCTGGCCCTGCCCTGCCCTGCCGCTCGCATTTGGGAACAGCATCTGCCCCAAATCAGGCAGCCCCGGTGTCCTGGAGGTAGAGGGGACTCCCCGAGGCCGCTGCCACCCACCAACCCACACGGGGGGCTCCTGGGAGCCAGGGGTTGAGTGGGGCGGGGGTGCCGTGCCGCCTGCCATCACGAAACCCGGTGACGCCCCAGGGTGTCTGCACCCTCCATCTTCTCTGTGTGGCAAACCCTGCCCCACTCTAGTGCCAGGGCTACTGCCAACGTGGCCCTTGCCCCAGGAACGGTTTTGTACTGGTTTGTGGGTAACCTGGCAGCCTAAATGCTGGGGGGACCTTTCAGACACAGCCACCCGGCAGCCGCTGATTGAGACTCCAAAGAAATTCTTTGAGGGCAGCAAGATGTCAGGCCAAAGCAGGAACAGCAGCAGGTTTGAGACTACAGACGCGTTAGTCAGAGCTGATGAATGCTGGCTTGTCAAGTCTTCCCATTTCAGTCCCTGGATTGCCTTTAAAGTTTGCCAAGTCACTTTTCAGCATTTGTGTGGGCAGAAGGAGACGTGCAATTAAGCTGCAATTGCTGCACCAAAGCCGAATACTTTCAAGTTTGTTATTTCCTCAAAAATGACAAAACGCTGGTATCAAGTCAAGGAACAGGACGGGAGCTCCTGTTGCAAAACTGTAGTCGGCACAGTGCTCTGTTTGTCCAAAGCTGGATTCTGCTTTTGCTGAAGGGTGAAGACATGGACGTCCAAAGCCACATTAGCATTTGAGAAGCAGGCTGGAGAATCAAGAGCCACCATCAAACCCCACGTGGAGGGCAGGTGACTCGCGGGCAGGCAGCGTGCCTGCCTGCAGCGGCCGTGGCAGCCCGCGGGGACGCGGGGCTTTGCAGCACCCCCAGGGCAGCTGCTGCCCTCCGCCCACCGCCAGCCCTCGCACACTGTGCCCGGCCCTGTCCTTCCTCTTTGCTACCTTTCCCCTTCCCCTGCGACCGCCCGGTAATTGCTGCTGCTGTCCCGAAGGTGACAAAGACGAGCGGGGGTGCCGCGTACGGAGGGAGGGAGGCAGGACACGAGCCTGCAGCCGCAAGACAGCAGAGAGCTGCAGCGCTGAGCACCGGCGCTCTCGGCACGGCTGTGACCAGAGCTTTCCTGCGAGGCTTTGGCAGCCCTTTGAGCAGCCAAACAGCTCTTATTTCCCAAATATAAAAGGTTTCGTTTTGTGGATACCTTTTTCCACTGGGTTTCCTTTCAGCGGCTGCAGACATGTCAGCACGGTACCATGTGCTGAAAACCATCCTTCTTGGCTGTAAAGTATCCCGACTGCAGAATGAATCGATTTGGAGCCTGTTGGCTGCTAAACTGAATTAATTTCATCCTAAAGGGCCTCACTGAAATGCAGCGAATACCCCACCAAGAGACCCAGGGCTGCGAAACGGCTCTGTGCAAAGACTGCTCTGGAAACCCATCAGGCCTATCGTGATAACCTCCACGAGTCACCAGGCAACAGGGGACGAGAGTCACCCATTTGGTGTGAAGCTTGTCAGTAACACATTGCTTTTTAATCAACACTTAAACAAGAAATGCTCCTTTCTGTTTAATGCCTGGGATGATCATAACAACTCATCGTGCTGCCCAGTTTTAAAGCCGAGACAAACTTTTTCAGAAGGGAACGTTTACCCAAAGTATGTGATCTAATTGAACAGTCATTTTCTGCCTTCTTTTTGCTGACTGCAGAAAGCTGCGTTGGAATATGAGCTGCTCTCGTGCCAGCTCAGCTTCTCTTCCTGCTGCAGAGAAGCAACAACAACAACAACAAAATAATCAATTAACTTGCATAAATAACCCAATGGTGGGATGGGAGGAAAAGAAAACCTTAGGTTTTGGTAGCGTATTCTAAGCACGTGCTCTGCTGCTGCTGTGACCACTGCACACACGCCAGGGAAGGGAACTGTGGATCTGCGTCATGAGTTCTGGAGACTGGGGAAGAAATTTGGATTAATCCCCGTGAGTGCTGGGTTTGACTGGAAACCCGGAGCTGGGCTCAGGCTTGGCCCCAGGACCCGCGTCTGCGTCGCAGCTAAGCGGGACCTGCACTCGTAAGTGAAATGAGAAGTGCAGGAATGAGTCGATTTACTCAGCGGGATGGGAGCATCTGCCCCAGGATCACCATTGCTCTCCAGCCAAAATGTAAAAGTTTGGTGAAGTCTGGGCAGAAGCGCCCAGCACAGCCCACAGCAGCCCCGGCAGCTCCTGCAAGCGGTGCTGGCTGAGGGGTTTCAAACAGGCTATGGGGGCATCACTATTATTTTAAATATTAATGGCGTACTAAATGCAAATCCCACAAATGCTGTGTAAATAAATGGAGCCCTATTTATTCTGTTCTGTGCCGTGGTTAACTAGGCCAGAACAATTACAACCAGACTGTGTATTTATGCCTGGTTTAAGACTGTTCTAATCCAGAATGGAGAAGTTAAAATCCACAGATTTACGTTGGCTTTATTAAGTAATGTGAAACAAAGCCTGCAAAACTCGCTGTCCTTGCGAACATTTAATGAAAACTGAAATATCCTTGGAGGCTGATTGAATTTGTGCTGTATCCCGGAGCCCAAATTCTTGGTCTGTCTTTCTGCAAAAGCTGTTTTTCCCAAAGCAGCGCTTTCTTCTGCACGCCCGCGCCTGCTGGGGCTGTCGGAGACGTGACTGGCACGGCGAGAGGCTGCTCGGGGGCCGCCGGCACACGGCGCTGCCTGCCAATGCGTGCGCAGAATTCGGACCGCTGCGTGCTCATCGAGCTCCCGCCGTCCCCTCTGAGGTCGTTTCGCTACTGCTAGTCAAACCCGGTATATCCGGGAGCCATTTCTTTGGAAACTGCTGCTTTATGGGAACGAACTTCCCATGGCAACATGTGATTTTGACAAAGTTTAATTTCAAAGGAAATTGAAACAAAGTATCTCAATAATGCACCCATGTTCTTCTTAACATTTTCCAAATGTCACATTTTGATATTTTGCTTTCAAATGTCTTTTCTTTAGAAATTTATACTATTTAAGAAAATTAAGACGAAGATTAGATTTCTGCCCAAATTGTATGACTGAGTGCAACTTCTGTGGGAAACTACACTCGTGTGTGCGGTGGGACCCGATGGATCCTGCCACCCCAGGAGGATCCATCCCCCCGTCCCAGCTCCCTGCCTGGGCTCGGCTCTCTCCGAAGCTATCGGGATTGTAGAGATTCACAGCCTGGGATGTGCAGGGCAGGTTGCTTGGTCTGAAATCCCTTTTGACCGTGGAATTCACAGACAGACAGAAAACCAAAGAAAATGAAGCTTTGCAATTGATGAAAATCAGACTAGACGTTGTCTTGAAGAAAATTTAGGAATGCAAGGTTTGCCTCTGGTTCAGAAGAGACATATTTCACAATTATAAAATTAACAGGGACTGGAAATGCTGTCTTTTACTTAGAAGTAAAAATGTGAGAGAAGGAAGGAGAAAGGGAAAGCCTGTTAGTAGGACACAGGCTGGCCGGGGAAGCTGAAGCCTAAAAATAAACAGGACACAAGGCTGCAGGGCGATCAGTTGGGTTCCACCTTCCCCCCAGAGCGGAGGGTCGTGCAGCACAGAGCCCTCGCTGCCCGGCTGCCCAGCGGTGGCACTGGAACGTCTGGTGCAAAATCAAAGAATTAAGAAAGGAGGGAAGAGCTTCTCATCTGAGTCTCTGCTGAATGCGAGAAGAGACTTTCTGAGGGTCTTGGAGTATCTTACCTACAGGGCTGTGTAAAGCATCAAAGGTGGCACGGATAATTGGAGATTTCCTCATAGCAGGCAGCAGCAAGGAGCTGTGGGCACTCGCTCTGGGGAGAGGGGGCCACAGCAAATGCTTTGCAGCCTATTTTCAATTACAGTTTCCAGCAGGGTTGGAGAAGACAATGACAGGAGGGAAAAAAATACTTTAAAAAAAAAAAAAAAATCACAGGCAGCAATAAATTTTCCCACAATGGTCTGAAGAACAAAATGCTTCCTAAGCAAGTTCAGCTAAAAGTATGTGTGCAAAAACCATACGGCCGGTGGGCGTGCGTGGGCACGCCTGTCAGCGGCGCGAGTGCCCACTCCTCCCCGGGCACGGCGCTCACACTGCCCCACACCATGGGGAGAAGGCGGGACGGGGAGCCCGGCCGGGGCGGCGTGTGTGTGTGCACGCGTGTGCCTGCGTGTGTGCGCGTGTGCATCTGCGTGTGCGTGCTGGGCTGCCGGCAGCAGGGGAGCGGGCGTGCACAGGAGCGTGTAGGTGTGCTGGGGGAGGAGTGTTTCTTTATTCAGAAGCCCACTAATTCGTCAAGAAAAGGCTTTTTCCATGTAGTGTTCATTGGCTGTCACAGACGAGTACATATTTATTTCTGTAGTGGATCATGAAACCGTGGTGTGGGAGGGGACACTCCCTCAAGAGTCAGCGCGTTTATCCTCTGGTTTTATTCAGAGCCCAGCTCCGCTCTTCAGATGCGTTTCTACAGGACACTGACATAAAATGCCACTAATTACACCATTATAGGGTTATTTCACCATGATATTAATGCCCCAACGTACACTATATATTTCACATATATATATACACACACACTATATATTTGCACAATGGCATCAGACATCATAAAAGCACTCCCAGGTCACCAAGGAGGAGGTGAGGGCAGGAGACAAGCAAGGCACAGGCAGGGAGAGCAGCCGGGCTCCGGGCACAGCCCCAAACCCTCGGGCAGTGGCACCCAGAGCTCCCGGGCAGCGGAGGGTTTGGCTGAGCGGGGGCATCCCCGGGCACAGGGAGAACTCGCTGCCGGGGGCAGCTACAACAGACCAGGCGTTTGCTGGAGTTTGCTCCCCCCGCGAGCGGCTCGGCTTCCCCGGGAAACCTGCACGCAGAATCCTTCACCGCCTCTATAGAACCGCTTCAAAGAAGTTTTCCCGCAGGAGTTGCCAAGGTCTATTCAGTTCCAGCCTGCTAAGATCCTGCTTTCTCAGAAAAGGGGAAAAAAACCCCAGACCCTCAAGGTCGCGGTGGTGGCTCGCCCCGTGCCCGATGCCGGCGACGGCCCTGGAAGCAGCGCGCCCGGCCGCGGGCATCCCCCAGCGCACCATGTGCCTTCTGCTGATAAGAGCGGGGCCAGGCGACCCGCGCGGCGTGACGGGAATAGCGAGAGCCTCCCTATTCTTGAGGGCTCTGAAAGGAGCTGCTGCGCGCCGCAGATGAAGTCAGCCTTGGAATAGTAGGCAGATAAGGGAAGGCAACAGTAAGCCATGGGGTATTTTTTATACGCTTTTACAGAGGAGGTTGTGCCCGGTTTTGATGGTTAGGATAGCAGACCCTTACTCCTTCTGATATTTTAAAAGGCTACAGGAAGGCTTAAAATGTAATTCCAAATTCAGATTCATGTTTCCTCTTCAGATCCTTCAAAGACCCAAAGGAACAGTTAAAATTTCAGAGGAGAATTCCTTCTCCTCTCCAGCATCTTCGGCATTGCCTTTGCTCGGCAGCCTGTATGAAACACGAGGAATGAGAGAATAAAACACCAGGTACGCTCCGCCGGTTCAAAATCCACACTCCCATGCAGGAAGAAGGAGACCTGAGGCTTTAGCTGTGGGGGGAATAGAGGGTGCAGGGGCAGACGCACACTGCGTGTTCCTGGACACTTGGTTTTGCAGAAACTGAGCTGCTGTTTTAAGCTTAACTTTGCTACTGGCCTCTGAAGTTTCCCCTCAGCCCCCAGTACAGCAGCGCGACACCCTGCCCTGCCGTTCCCATGGCCGTGGACAGGCTCTCCCCTCAGTTACACCCATATAAATCCATACTCAATGGGGTTACTTCAGATTTATGCCGGCATAACTGAATTTAGCAGGTTAATAAATGGCTCCTCCATTAATAAATGGAGAGCTGCTTAAGATCATGAACTTCACCACTACAACAAGGTCACGCCCGCCACTTCTGTCCTCATAACTTTCCCAGCATTAGTATCTCCCGCATTTCAGTTTCTCTGTGTATCCCAGGCCAGGGAGGAAGGAGATCCGAGCGCAGGAGCAACGCCCCGGCGCACCCGGGATGAATCCCTGCGGGAAGCAGAGCCGAGTGCGGCCCCTCTGCTGCTGACGCCGCTCCGCAGCACCCCGGGGTGCTCCTCGGGCCTCGCTTCCCCCCGCGACTTTCTCTCCCCCCTCTCCTTCCATGGCTCCTGCTCTTGCAATTATGTCACTCTCTTCTTTAACCATCTGGCTCCTGCAAACAAATATAAGTCCTCCTACACAGACCCGCTGGTAAAGGGACTGATCCTTCCCTGGCTGACACCAGCATCTCTCCACTGACTCTGGAGCCGCTCCTGCTCCAAGCAGCCACCCCCCTGGGACCCGCCACCCCACCCCCCCACCCCAAGACACACATCCCACTCTCCCCTTCCCAAGGTCACGCCCTCCTCCTCCTCCTCCCCGGGTGCGAGGGCTTCCCCGGCCAGTGCTGGCACCAACGGGCTGGGATTTGCCCCGAGCACCCCACGAGCACCCCATGAGCAGCAGGAGCGGACAGGGCTGGCTTCACCCCACATCCCCCCAGCCAGCTCCCACGCCCATCAGAAATCCCCAGACTTTCCGGTGCTCCTGATCTGAACAATTCCTCCTCAACATCTTCCTGGGAAAAAAATACAAGTGCGGTTTGGGTCAACAAAAGCAGTCAGCTGAATAATGGCTAAAAAATATATCATTCTGAGTTTGGTTTTTAAAAACTATTAGGGAACAAAATGAATTTGAAAATGAAAATCCAACAGTCCCTTCCAATAAGGCCAACAGATAACGCTTTAACCTTATTAAAACGTGAGGGAGTTATTTCAAATCAAAAACTTATTAACATAGAAATGTTCCTGCAAAAATAGTTTCAGTTTGATACATTTCTGACAGGTAAAAATTGAATTGCAAAACTGTCAACCAGCTGTGTTTAGATCCGCCACCTTAACCAGAGTTTGAAGGAATACAAAGTAATGGGATTTTGCTTACACTCAAATTGTATCTTATGTTCAGAACGGTGTGAATAATATATTCTCCGGTTCACAAAACACACGAAAACATAAAATACAAATAATTTTTGACCACTGGTGAATTGAAAAGTTCTAACAAGCCAATGCCAAGACGAACAGAGCAACTGTTTATGCAGAAAGTTGCTATTTCATTTTGAATACTATTTTCAGATTTTGTTTTGATTTGTCAAATGGATTTTGAAAATAATTCCAATTAATTTCCTTTCTTTGAAAAATGTAAATATCGCATCTGAAATGTGACGGTGAAATATTTTTTTACTCTTTCTGCATTTTCCCTGGTGAGCAATCTGGTGATGTGAAAGCATCACATGCCTCTTACAGCTTTTGTCTTGGAGGAAAGTTTGCCATTGCCACCCCAGCCCGGCCTGGTGGAGCGGCAGCAGCTGGCTGTCCCCCATGCCACTGTCACCCATCCCCGTGCCGGTCGGGCACCCCCATCCCCCAGGAAACCCACCCATGCCCCGGCCGGGCACCCCCCCACTCCCACCAGGTGGGAAACTTCTTCCCAGCCCAGGCTCATCCCGAGAACCGTCCGCTCGCTTCTTCCCCTCTTCTATTGGTGTCTTTTGATTACAAGTCTGCTGTGAAGAGACACTAATTGTAGCCTGCACACAATGCTTGTAATTATGCCTATTACATTTTGATTCATTTCCATATGTCAACACTACTACAAGGGGGATGTGTGTGGGGGGGGAGAGCACAGTTTTATAATCGGTTATTGTCTGCAAAAAAAAACCTGCACAGAGCATGAGTGAAGTGTTCTTTGTGGAAATTGAAAATAAGATTATAAATAAAAGTCTTCCTCTGACATCCAGAAAATGGACACTTTAAAATAAATTGCCACTGTTGATCAAGAAGATTGCTAGCTACCTTTTACATTAATGAGGCAAATACTCTTCAAGTCCCTAATAGCAATATGTTTGAGTATGTCATTTCAATAGCTTCTTTCTTAATAAAGCTTGACCCTAATATTCCCTTTGCTGTCAAAGGCATTGTCCTGCCAGACATATCTGTGATTTTTAGCTGCTAATCAAAAGAAAGAAGCGGGGCAAGAGCAACTGTTATGCAAAGAGCTGCAGAAACCTGAGCGACGACGAGGCTCTCCCTCTCGGCCGTGGTGGGTCCCTCCATGAGGTGCAGTTTGCTGCCCCGGGGCCGGTGCGCTGGGAGGGTCTCGGTGAAGGTCCCTGAGCCCGCGCGGTCACATCGGTGACAGGAGCCCACCACAAAACTGCTTCTGCAGGGGTTTACGCTTGGGCAGCCCAAAAACACCCGGGTGGGTGCGGGTCTGCCAGCCCCTTCGCTGCCGCCAGCGCGGGCACAGGCCTTCTCTGGGTGCCCACGGCAGGGACTGGGGGGACCATCCCACCTCCCTCCTCCTCTGCCTCCTGGCAGGAGGAAGCAGCACCCGTTTGGCTCTTCCCCCTCCAGGTAGCTCTACCAACTAATTATAGCACTTGCAAAAGTATGAGCAGAGCTTATTCTTTAGCAATCAATCAATACAAGTTAAAAGGGCATCTTGTTTGTTTCTGTAACAATGCTCTTTAGAAAATTGGGCCTTTTTACATTTCCTGGCTGATACACCATCCGTCATACGTTGCATCAGTCACATCATGTTATGTTTCAAAGCATAATGTAACATGATGTGACTGGTGCATCAGGCACGAGATTTACAAAGGGAGCCATTCTGCAAGACGTTATATCCACTTTTTTTAAAAAAAAATCTGAGTTTGAAGATAAAAACAGTCGACTTTTTGTACCAAGCACTGTGGCAGGGTGGCTTTTTCGCCATGGCAGGCGATTATGGGGGTAGTCAGAAGAGAAGTGAGAGAAGGGAAGCGCAGCCCCCCCGTCCACGCGTCCCCCCGCAGCACCACACGCTCAGCCCTGCGCTTTGGCCCAGCACGGGCTGTGCACGCGTTTCCCTGGGGCCCTGTTCAGCAGCGAGGGGAATGGGGTGAGAGAAGAAAAGGCGATGAATGCAAAAAATTTAGCAGACAGGGTGTGCTGCCATCACCTGCACCGGAAGCCAGGGAGAGCCTGAGACCCCCGGGGCAGCGGCCCCAGCTCTGAACATCCCCCAGAACCACCTGAAAAATAATCGAGACATTTTAGAAAGCAGCTCCTACCCCCAGGCTCTGCGGAAGGAATGACACGCCCATGGCCGCGGCCACCAGCAGACGACTGAGGACACGTCTGCTCGGGGGAGCTCAGCACCCTTCCCTTCGCTCTTTCACAGAAACATGTGAAAAGAGGAGTGTGGCCATAGGGGGAATTCTGAAAATCTTGAGAATTGGAGTGAAAAATAAAGCTGATCAGTAAGAATCCGTGTTGGACACTTCTGGACCTGCTCTCCTCCCTGACGGAGGTGCCCAGGGAGCAGGTAGAGCACCAGTGGCACCGGCCGCCCCTCGAGGCTGCTCTGCTGAGCAGGACACAACCTGCGGGCAGGAGGCCAGTCGCTATCGCTGGGACTCCCGGTATTTCAGAGGAACACTTCAGAAGATTTAATGAACAAAACTGCTCCTGGGTTTTTGTTGCATGGATGAGTTCACCATCTTTCAAGATTTTAAGACACTCCTGTTCTAGGGAAGAGAAATGTTAAACTTCAAAATGGCAGAAAAGCCACATTTTCCCTGGAAATAATGGTAGCAGAACATTTTCCTGGATTTGTACCAAGCCGGGTTATATAATAATGAGATAACTTAAAAACATAAGGGGATGCAAAGGGTTTGATTTTTCAGGTTCCCATGCTTGATCTGAGCTTTTGCACACCTCCAGACCTCCCAGGCTGGAATGCGATCTCGGAAGATTGCTGCTGGCATGGAAACGAAATATAATGTCCAAATTATAATTAGCCAGAAGTTTGTTCTCCAAGTATGACCGTGCGGGCTCCCTGAACGCCCGTCACGAACCTGGGGCTGCACAAACCTTTACGGTGCCTATTCCCGACCCAGCCCCGCTGAAGCGGCTGCTCTAGGAGGGACCCGGCGCAGCTACGAGGGTTTCAAGAGAGGAGCGAAGGGATGATGTATTCTGTTTTTAATTGGGGCTGCGGAGAATATGCAGGCAGCTACCCACACAGGGATATAACCTGGATGTAACACACAGGCTGGTAAAAAGTTTCTGAGAAGGAAACATTATGACTTTTTCCTACAGAACACACTAAACACTCTCCCAGTAAAAAAATAATGATTGGAAGATTCCTTATTTATTCTGATAAGTTATCATCAGTGTCACCGAGATGAACATTTAGGCAGAACAGCTCCCCTGCCCACACACTGTGTTTGCTTTTTAAAAATATTGCAAATAGCTCAGTGGCTTTAAATAAATAAATAGCTAATGAGTCACACCAATAGGAATTTAATGTCAAGACGGAGGAAGTGCCTGCCTGAGTGCCTAGCCTAGAAAGTTTATTAGTGTTTCTTAACCACATCGGTGCTGCTCCTGCTCCCAGCGTGCTCTGGCAAACCAGCCCTCTGGGCACCCCCAGTAGCGCCTGCAGCTCCGGGCAGCGGCTGTCCCGCAGGCAGCGGGGCACTGACAAGGAAAGGGTTACGCACAGCTTGCCGGAGAGCACCTGGAAGGACAAATATTGTTTGTCTGCTCCCTGCACAGGGCTGCAAACCAGGGATGCCCTGGTGCCAGGGAGCCGTCCTGCTGGGATGGAAGGCACCAGCCTTTTCCTGGAACCACAAACAGAGCCCTCATTTTAATCCTCCTGGAAGAGGTCCCCGTGCAGGCACAAAGTGCCCGGGAGGAGGCTGAGGCGGCATCACTGGGGTTTATTTTCGCAGCTGTTCCTGCAATTTGGGGCCAGCATGGATCATCTGGGCTGGGCAGAGGGACAGGGACAAGGGACAGGACCAGGGCCACCCATCAACCCCTGCCCTCATGCCTCAGCACAAGGGCCCTGAGCCGGCTGTCGGTGCCACGAGGATGCCGTGAGCACCGGCAGGGCACAGCTGCTCCCGAGGTGCCCCAGCACAGGCTGGGGTACAGGGGGGGCTGCGCTCAGAGGAGCCGCCGTGCCGGTGTCTGGGGCCACAGCGGCTCCAGAGAAACTCTCCAAACCCACCTGCATGCCTGGGAGTGATTCACTGGAAGTTTGAAAGAAATTCAACTTCTGTTGGTGTGCCAGGGAGCGAGTGGGCGCTGGGAGGTGACAACATCCCGCTCCTTCATTCATCTCTTCATCTGATATAGCTGCAAAAGCCCTCCAGTTATGCAGCACACGAGGTCCCCTCTCACCGCCCACTCAGCCTATATTGGTATCTGCACATTTATAACAAGCTGGCTAGCTGGGGAGAGCAGTCTGAGTTTAGCAAACCCTGTCTCACATGGGAGCTGAGCTCGGAGCTGAGCCCACCCGCCCCATGGCCGGCTCCGGCAGGTCCCGCTCTGTGCTGACAAGCCATGCTCCCACTGCCAGGAGCTCGGGCTTTTCCCCAGGGAAACCCCACTGGTATAAGAACAAAAACTTTTACACCACCGATCAGTTTGAAGACCCCGACTCAGAAGTAATTTCAATCGCTTCCCCATCCTCAGTGAGCCAACGAATCTTTCTCATGACGACCCATGTACAGAAGCTCTCCCCTCCCAGCCCTGAACTGCCCACGGCAGAGGAGCCCCAGCGCAGGGATGGATGGGACACCGGCACAGGGAATATGGGGTTTGCATCAGGAGCCTCCCAAGATCCTGGACCAGGAACCACCAGCGCTTTGCAGAGGCCAAAAGGGAAGAGGATGTGAGATGTTTACACTGAGTTAGGTGCAGTCCAAGACGCTGCTGGGCCATGGGCCACAGCTTCATCCTTCTCCTCCTCTCCCTCACTGCCTGGCGGCTGCTGGGACCCTGTGGCTCAGCTGCTGGCCCTCCTGGGAGCCCTGGGCACCTGGGGGGGCAAGCACAGCTCGGCTGGGAACCCCGAGAGTGGAGGGGAGCCCCGCTGACAGGGGGGAACCCCATTAATGAGGAGGACAGAGGGACCCCAGAGCAGCCCCCCTGAAGGAGTGTTTCCAAACTCCATCTTCTGGAGACCACTGCTCTACCAGGAGCTGGATTATTTCAAAGGAAAGTCAGTCCGTCCTGCGAAAGAACCCAATTGTCAGAAGAATACCCTTTTCAGTCTAAATAGTTATAAGGGAAAATTTTCAGCTGACTGCAATTTCCAGGCAGGTGGCTGGGTGCTCCTGAGGGACAGGGCATGGGAGGAGCTGCTCGAGCGCTGCCCGGCAAGAGAAAGAGGCGAGGGGAGCCCAGGTCTGGCAGCCAGACCACCCGCGGCACGCAGACGCCCCTGGCACGCAGGGGCTGCCCACTGGCTGGCAAAGCCTCTGCAAACCCAGGATTTTTTGGTGGGGGAGGCAAGTAAGGAATGGAAAAATCATCACACACATTGCACAGATGGAAAGAGTTTACAGCCCTCCTCACTTCCTCATCCTCATGGTGTAAATTATACGGACAGATGTACAATCTGGGAAGTTGTCCAGATTCTTTTTTCTTTTTTTTTTATAATTTTTTTTTTTTTTTTTTAAGAAAGAGGGATGCTAAAACAACACTAGCTGTGCCATGTCTAGTCCTTGGCTTTCAGTGTTGGCTATGGGAGAGAAGAAACCAGCACTCCTGGCAAGTGGTGAATGATCCAGATAAGCGCTGAGCTCGCCCGTGACACCCTTTCGTTGCCCAGTCCCTCTCCAGCAAGCGAGAAGGTGCGAAGATGCCGCGCCCTTGGCGGGAGGAAGGAGACGGGACCCTCTGCACCCTCCCGGCTGCCAGCCGGCACCGAGTGCCGGAGGGGTCCCTGCTGCTGGTCCCGGGCCGAGGTGGCTGCTTTCCTGCGCTCAGATCTGAGCCGCTCCTTGAGTATTTACTCGATTGCCAGGAATGAGAGGGAGGAGGCGGATGACAACATGTTTCCAGTGCTTTGCTTTGTACAGATATCCTCAAGGCAGCATGTGTGTGTCTGCGAAGGGCTCAGTGTGCTTCTCAGTGCTGCTTCCAAACAAGGATCAAGTAAATTTTCCAAAGCATATTCTCCCCCGTCAAACACTGCTCTCGCTTTGGAGACTGTCCATGGCTTTGACACTCCTGTGGGTTTTCTACCCACATCCTTGTGCCAAAGATACCTTGGCGTGAGCGGCAGGTTGCGCTTGGCTTTTGCTGGAGAGAAATGAAGCCGATCGCACCGCGCCTCGGGGCCGGGCTGGTCCCTGTGGGCCAGCTCCCGGCCGCCCTTGGCTTGGCTGCTGGCTGGGGACAGGCTGGGGCTGTAGTGGTCCTCCATGAGCATCACTCACTGCCAGGAGTGGCTTGGGGTGCTGGAGGGAGCCGGGATCAGAGGCAAATGTAAAGGGTGCAAGAGTCAGAGCCTGCCTGCCCTAAACCAAGCCGAGAGCGTGACTGCAGCTGGGCTCAGCCACCTTCCTCGGCCACGCGTGACCTCAGCAGACAAGCACTGCCACAACTGAGACTTGGGGACCGAGCTGTGACACCCACAGCGTGATGCCCACCCCACCATGGGGCTGCGCTCGCTGGCACCACAGCAACTGCCCCACCAATGCGCGCCAGCGTTCTCAGACACAAATACTCCAGCATGATTCAACCACCATACAGGATGAGCTAATAAATGGTGGTTTTACTGCCATGATTCATCATGATTTTACTACCTTTATTCCTGACCCATTATGTGCTTTCATCTGCCTCCCCTGGTGCGTGCCCTACGGCACCCAGCTGGGAGAGGGCTCGGAGGGGTGGTGGGGTGTCCACAGGCACAGCCCCTCTGCAGGCGAGGAGACCCTCACAGGGCTCTGCCTCTGGTACCGAGTTTGAAGTTCAGCTCCAAACATCATCTCCCTCACGGGACAGGTGGGAATAGAACAGTTATCTGAAAAACACAGTTCCCACCCTGTGGGAAACTGCAACATTTGAATCTGGTGTCCATCCAAATTGGACAAAAACCTGCAGATCTTTCACAGAATAAAAAATTCCAGAATTTTTTCACTTCGCCTTTGCACCACATCGAAGAGTTCGGCTGAAAGGGGCCGGCTGTCTCCTGGCCAGGCAGCACTAAGGGCTCCCTGCAGAAACGCCAAGCTGCGTTCAAACCCACTAAGAAAACATGTCTAATTGACATTTCCCTTCGAAAATATTCTGATTGCACCAAAATACACTTCTTGATCTGAAAAATTCTGACCAGCTTTAGGGAACAGTAAATAATAAATGGCAAATAAGCACTGAAGTAGAGATCATAGAGATGGCTGTGCTATAAGCACCTCAGCAAGACAGAGCAGATCCGCACTGCCAGGCTCTGGTGGCTGGTACCACGCTGGCTTCCACTGCCACCCGTTGTGTCAGCTGCAAAACTCGGGAAAACAGGGGAACAAGCAGTTCCACAGCACACATCACCAGCAGAGAAAGGAAAAAGAAAGGGAAAAGGCAGACCTTAGTCTGGCCTCCTGGGGACTGCTGGACCGTGCAACCTGATCAGCCTATTCTGCGGCTTCTCCCTCGTGTGTTCAAGCACATTCACACCCCCCGTTCCAGCCCCGCCACAGTCCCACAGCCCGTTTGGGACAGGCACTCTTGCTTTCTGAGTGTTTTCATGGTGTTTGTCCCTCTGGAGCTCTGGTCCCTTTCCAGACACTACTTTAGGACAAATAAATAACTGATACTGATGAAATAAACCCCAGTACTTGCAATGAGAAATCCACCTCAAGACACACATTGGTTCAACACCCAGCCTGGGGGCCGGGCAGAGGCCTCCTGTGAGCAGGTCCTTGCTGCCCAGCCATCGACCACGCTGCCGCTGGCACATTTCTGATGCCCTCACCCCCCACGACACCCACCGAGTTATGTCCTGGCTCCATCCTTGGCCGCAGAGACCCCAGGGGACACCTCTGCTCCATCCCTGCAGAGCGTCACCATGCTGGAGCATCAGCCCCGAGGTGGACGGTGACGGGCGCAGGAGGGGAGGAGAAAGGGCATGGGACTTTGTCAGGACAAGGGCAAAGTGACACCCCAGAGAGTGTCACAGCTGCGCTGCTCTGCAAGAAGTCACCCAGGCCCTTCTTTTGGGGAATGAGTTGCTGTACAAAGCTCTGCAGGTAATTAAAAGGCTGGATGATTGAACAGAATAAAGGCTTTATTTATGCCCCTCTGCAGCAGGGATTCAGAGCTGTTAGCAGGAATTCCCAAACCCAGCCCTGCTCTGCTTTGTTCTTAATGGGGATGGATTTTTATTCTAAACCACCAGAGAACCAGCAAAAAAACACAGGCTGCACATTGGTCTCCTGTGACCCACTGCAGCACGACGGTAAACATTTCCACACACTGGCCACAATGTTCTCCACCTCAGCTCCCCAGCTCTGGGATCTTACCCAAAACCCACCTTCTGAACTGCACCCAGCCTCCAGTACCAGTAAAAACAAGTTGCTCCACAGCAAGGAATAAAATCTGAGGCATCTGTGTGCTTTACACTCCAAACAGGAACTGGCCTGCCACCTCAAACTCCATACCAAATCACAAGCAACAGAGCAGAAAACCAAATTATTCTCAGCTGTTACACTGCTTAATTTAATATTTCCAATGAGCTCCTTTTCCTTCTCTTCAAGAATGAAATGCATATTTGTGCTGTGTCACAAAACATTAGATTTTGTCAAGGCAATTCATTTTTCAATGGTAATTTGTAAGTGCACACCATACCACACACGGTCTGGGGAATTTTATGGCTTCTTTCAGAGGCAAGGAAAATAAGAAGCACTCAAACTAGTGATGAGAGCATGGAAAAAAAAAAAAGTGAGAAGAGGTAACAATAACAGACAGAGCATTCATCTCTCTCAGCCACACTCAGAAAGAAAAGAATACCCAGGGAGTAAACAGGGACCATGGGCTTGGGTGCTCCAAGACAAACACCATGAGCGTCGCTGATGGGCACGGAGCGCGCCTGTTCACAAAGCTCCAGCTCTCCGCAGAATCTCAAACACAGAGTTTAATGGGGCATAAAACGGGCCAAATAACCTCATCAGCTTAATAATAAAACAAATACAAATCAGGCTCATTTTTGGCTTCTTATAGCATGAGGAACCCTGTGGAAGACAAGGGGTTTAGGCGGCGGCGCAGGGAGTACGGGCTGTCTCGCTGTCAGCAGGGCGCGGGGGTTGTTCTGCTTGGGTGTCCCTGGACCCACATCGCCAGGGCCAGCTCTGTCCCAGGGCAGGAAGGGACGGGACCTGCCGTTCCCCTGGGACCTACTGTCCCCCTGGGATCTGCTGGAAGACGAGGCTGTGCTGGCTCCAAACGTGCACAGCAATGGCCAACACCAACCTGGTGAGGCGCCAGGATTGCAACAGCAGCTCGTGTGCTCTGCTTCGGCCTCCAGCGGAGCTGGACCTCGGCTGTCCTCCTCCCCAGCTGCCACCCCTGCTCCCAGACCCGGGAAGGGCTCCCCGCACAGCCCTGCAGGTACCGGGAGAAGGAGCAACCCGGGGAGCGTCACCCGGCGCTACACCGGCGGCGCCCGAGGGGTCTGGGAGGAACCACGTCTGGCGCAGCCCCGGCTGCTCTCCCAGGTCAGGTCCTGGAGGCAAGACGTGCAGTCGGCTTCCAGACAGAGCCTGCCCACTTCATGGGAAGAACTGTGTGACAAGGCAGGGTGATCCTGTAATTACACCTATGATTTGAGGCTTGAATTGTATCACCAACAGGGGCAAAAGGAGACTTGATCTAGTGTGTTTGTTGTACTGCACTCGCAGGCAGCCAATTAATTAAACTCGCTTCAGGGACTTCTGCAGGCCAGATGCAGGAGCAGGAAGGAATCCTCCACCTGCCTGATGAACACCTTGGCCTCCAGCCTTGTTCTGCTTTTCCACCTTTCCCTGGAGCATCCGATACAGCCACAGCTACAGAAGGGATATTGGCTACGTGTGCTGCTGCTTCTAGTAATGCTGACAGCTCTGGTGCCTGGATGCCATATCAGGATTAAACTGATACTTTGGTGTCAGGAAGGAATTTTTTTTCCAAATCCAGCTGTCTGGCACCATTCTGGAGGCTGCTTCTGCCTCATGCATTTTCAGAAAGCCTGCCCTCCCGTGTTCGAGCCGAGCATGCCGAAGCCCAGGGCTACTCTGCAAAGCCGGGCTTGCGGAGCCATACCCCCACTGCCAGAGAGGGCAGCCACTCTGCTCCTGGCACTGCCTTCAGTCACCACCTGTATTTTGTATTTGCAACTAGTCTGCAAGTTAATAGCAGGTATCCAGCCTGTCAGAGGCTGACATGTTGTGACATACCATAATATGACAAGTCCTGAGTGATGCCACTAAACGGGATCTTACTGCATCACTGCCAGACAACGGTATCTCAGGTTGGTATGAAGGCCCCCAGCTCAGACAAAGAAATATTCATTAAATACCACCTTGCTTTGGGTGTATCACTTGGTTTTCTTGCTGCCACCAAAGACGATAAAGTGGGATTATTGAAAGTTTAAAAAGACCCCACGGCCTGGCAAAGCTGGAGCTGCAGGCTAGTGGCAGGCAACTGGCCACAAACCTGCCTCCCTCCCTCCTTCTCTGTGGAGCACAAAACCCTGAGAGGAGGGATGCTTTTGATATTTTTTTTAAAACCACGTGGTCTATGTTCGTTCGTATGTTACAGTGCAGCAAAAAGCAATGGCACGGGGTGGATCACATGAGCTAAATATATTTGTGATACGTCTTTCTTCCTATTTATTTCTCCAGAGTTGGTTAGCTCATACAGCTCAGAAATTCAGGTGTGTCCCTGGAGGCACGGCTCTGTCACACAGCAAGGCGTGAGGGGAGAGGTACTGGAACACCATGCTGGTAAAACCCTCCTCCCTCGCATTTCATCAGGAGCTGAGCACGCCGACACAGCAGGCGCCTCCCTGTGCGCACACAGAAAACACAATTTAGCAGGAACAGCTTGCTGTCCTGTCCAACCCAAAAAACAGCTGCAATATTTAGTAGCTATGCATCTCGCCTTTGAGGGGCAAACTGTCCCCAAGCCCCAGCACGGGAGGATCAGAGGCCCAGGGCACACAGAGCATCCCTGACGACCCAGCCCATGAACATCCCGCGCTCGCTGTGCGGAAGGACGGGAGGTTCATCTCCACTGACAGCACGGGCTTGCCTAGAGGAGAAGGCAGCAGCCCTCCTGCAACTGCAGGGCAAGGCACACACCACAGAGACTGTGATTTTAGCGAGGTTTTCAGGATGAAGAAATGAATTAGAGACATTAAGTTGGAGCCGCAGGCAAAGCGCAGCTAAGGAGAGTGGAATTACCCACCCACCAGCTCGCAGCCCGCTCCCCCTGCCAGGAGGTCGGCCGGGGACCTCAGCCTCGCGGCACAGCGCTGGCTGTACGCCTCAGCGCGAGGACAGACCCGTGTAAAAGCCCCTTTTCTCTGCGACACGGATTGAGGCTGCCCCAGAGAGCAGAACCCTGCACCCCCCGGCCGCCCCACGCCAGCGGAGCCCTGCCGCGCACACCAGCCTCGAACGGCACAGGAGCCTGTTTGCTTTCTTGATGCTTCAAGAGAATAAGATTTATAGCATATTTTAAGGTTAATCAGTAAAATCTTTCAGGCAACTAACTGTATAAGCGCCTATTCAAATAGCATGATTTATAACGCCGAGGAGAAGCGATTGGGAACAGCACAGAGAGCCACGGGCGGAGATACTGGCTGAGAGTCCCCATTCGGCAGCGCAGAAGATGGGCCTGCAGGGCAGGGGGTGCTGGCAGAGGCACCCTGCCCTGCACCCGTGTCCCCGAGGCCACGGCCATGGGCTCTGCTGGTTCGTCCTGTGACCCAGCCTGGGGCGGGAGCGAACATCCCCGGCAGCACCCCAGGCCCCAGAGCTGCTGCAGCAGGATGGCCCGTGCAGACCCGAGCAGCTTCCCCGCCTGCCTGCAGGGTGGCTGCTCTGGAAAACCTCCAGAAAACCTCACTCTTGCACAGTGCGAACACTTCACAAAACCATGCTTATTTTCCCAAAATTAAATTTTGGTAGAAGCAAGGAAAATGAAGTAGAGTTACAACTGTGTTCAACCTTTACTCCTGTAGCAACTTTTCAAATTATCTGTTACGGGATTTTAAAAGTCTAAAATGAACTTATTTGTTTTATTCAAAACAGTGCTTTTGCCAAATTACCCATCAGCCTTCCCAGAATAGGATTTTGCTGCCTTCCTGAGAATTTTCCTGAAAAACCCTCCAGGTTTTGTTCCAGTTAAAAGGAAGCGAAGCATCAAAATCTCCATATCCCTTTGCAAATTGACTTCCTGTCCTCCTTGCAGCTCTGACAATACCTTTCTCCTTACAGTTCAAACACTTGTGCACACAGTGAGTGTGCCGCATGTAATTAATTAACTTAATGAATTTAGTGACCTACCTGTGGATAACCATAGCTAAATGCTTCCTTTAATAGATTCGCCTCCTCCGGTGGGCCAGTGATGGAGGAGACCTGGTGTGCCAGGTGCGGCGGCTGCTCCCCACATCTGGGCACACCCCACGTGCTCCCCGCATCCCCCTTCCCCGGGCTGACCCCGGGGCTTCGGCAGCGCTTTGGGGACGTTTCCTGGCCCAGGGTCTCCAGCCATGGGATTGGCTTTATGCTGCTTTTATGCCCCATTTAATTGCACGCCGGTGTTTAACCATTGCGGGGAGAAGAGGGCCGCTCGGGCACCGGCCTCGCTGCTGGAGCCGTGCTGTGGCGAGGGGAAAGCGGCACGAGCGGCAACCGGGCACGGGCAGCACCTGGGGAACCCGGGCTCTGGAGGAAATTAGCCAGTATTTAAATAATGATTTCAAACCCAAAATTACCTATAAAATGGAAACCCAGAAGAGGTCCCTAAGCTAGCAGTTGAGTTCTTGGGGAGCAGCCAGTGAAGGGACTCTGATAATCACTAACAGTGTTTATTTGCCTTACTTAAAAATATAAAGATTTTCTCTCTAGTTCTGGGCAGGGGGAAAGGTTAATGAATTCCTTCAGAGCAAAGAGATCTTCAGACCTCTCAGTGGAAACAAGGTCAGAAATCAATGCTGGAGGTGGAGCAGGGAGGCCAGGTTGCAAAATAATGAAAAGGAAAAAAAATACATAAATAAAGAGGCAGGAAAAAATGATAAGCTAAACAAATGGCAGGGTGACACTTGCGCAGCTCCCCACAAAGAATATTGATTTATTGTCTATAATTTGGGCTATCGAACCTAAATTAGGGCCTCCAGACTAAAAACTGCTGCATTGTGTGAGGGTACATCAAGGGTCAAATGCTCCTTTGGTTTGCTCATTATTTGCTCTGATACTAGGCTGTCATTAGCGGCAGCAGTGCTGAACAAAGCTGCATTACAAAGGCAGTACACATCAATGGTGCTAATTAATTGGATTAATGGAAGGGCAGCACAAATTAGGTCTGGCTTGGATAATTTCAATGAAAACTGAATACCAATCCCCAAAGTCATTGGAATATGGATGAGGCAAATTGAGTTAAAATAGAGGAGACTGCTGCATTCATTAGCCCGCCCACCCTCTGAAGTAGTTGTTTAATATGCAAACTATTAATATGCAAATCAGCACAAATGAAAAAAGTGTGATTTTTTTTTTTTTTTTTTTAATTCTCCTGAACACAGGCAGCTGCCTGACGTGAAAGAGCTGCGCATTTCCGTGCTGGCAGAGGATGGAGTTACCAAGAGCAAAGAGGAGCTTTTATGTCAGAAATTCACTTCTGGTAACCTGCGCTGCCCTCGCTCAGTCACATGCGACCCAGGGAATGGAACCGCCTGGAAAAATAACTCATTTAAAAAAAAAAAAAAAATCGCGCCCCAAATCGTGCCTCTGGGTCTCGGGGAGGGGGCTAGCAACAAGCCCTGTGGGCAGCAAACAACTCTGCCCAGCAGAAGGGGCACACGGGGCCAGGGCGATGCCCAGCGTGGCGGGCAGGAGCCAGGCAGGGCCCCGAGCCCCAGGGCAGGGCCCCGAGCCCCAGGGCCTTCCCCAGCTGCCGGGAAGCTCGCTGCAGTTTGGGACATGCTGCCGTCCCTGGCAGCATCCCGGGCACCTGGATGGGGTTTGCCCTGCGGTTTTGGGGTGGGCACAGTCATTGCCTCTGCCAGCTGCTCTCGGCTTTAGAGCACTTTTAATCATTTAGTTCATTAAGGAAAGCGGATAAGGCAACTTTCTGCTCCTTATAACTACCTCCCATGGGAGCCTCAAGTAGAGGAGAGCTCTTCACCGAGGCAGAAATGAAGCAACGTTTGCTCCACCTCACCCCAAAACACGGGTTCTCTCGCAGGAGATGCCTGGCCAGAGATCGCCGTTAACAGTTCCTCCCGAATCTGTAATCCAAATCGCTTTGGCCAGCGCACGAACTGCCAAATCCATAAAGATTAGTAATAATTCCCAAACCATTTCTGACTTCACAGTTCCAGCCTATAAATTACAGCTCTATTGTGGTGCTTTCCCAGTGCTGCCGCAGCACCGCGGTGCCAATCACCACCCTCCGACAATTACAGAGCAAGTGAAAAACTTCTTAGAAACCGTAATTACCCCTAAGAACTGTTTCCCTCTTTGGCTTCCTTCGCTTAGCGGGTGACCCTTCAATGTTGTGACAAATGCCTTGTTTAGAATTATTTTTTCATTTCTAGCTGTTAACTAGACATACCACCGTTTCAGCTTTTGGCTGATTTTTCTTCTTGGTTAAATAAGATTATACACGTTATCTCACGCCCATGTGTCCGTTGCTCACCACGTGCACGTGCCATTTCGTGTGCCCGCCGTGGGTCAGGGTCTGCCCCGGTGCCCCACAGGCACCTTGCCCTGGTGCCACAGTTGTGCCACCACACTAGACCACGGCCCAACTGTGCTTTGCTTCAAGCAAACAAACTGCCCTGTTGATCTGAGAGGAATTAGATATTTAATTTGAGGAGTGCACATGGGCTTCCTGAACATCAACAGAGCCACATACTCAAGCTTCACTGAGCTGGTTCAGAGTCAACTGCATTTCCAGACAAAAAACAGAGGGAAATAGCAGAGCTGCAGAGACCAGAGGCAGGTGAAGAGTTTCCACACAACAGCAGTGAAATACTTTTAGTGCTGGTGCCACAGCAGGTACTTACAGAGCAGGTCTCGGCCCGTCCCTTGGCTGCACATCCCCTCAAGAGCAGCTACCAGAGCCCTGGGGCTGCTCACGGCTCCTTCCCATCTGCATCAGCCCTTAACTGGATTTGCAGCAGCAGATCAGACAGTGAGGTCTCCTCCTTGGCAATGGCACCAGCTAATTCAGCTCCTGATAACCTTCACATGTGCAGATGTATCCCACAATGCCCTACTGACTTAATTGAGATTCCCACTTCGTTTAAAAAAGCCACACCTGGTCATCCCTGCTCCCTTTAAACACCTGGTTTTATTCCTCGTGTTCCTGCCTTGTGTCTGGGGGGTGAATCCCCCCTGTGCTGGGTGAAAGCAGATGTACCCCCTGCCCCACCCCAGCCCTGCTTGCTCATGGGTGTCTGGGAGAGGGAAGGAGGCCACACACCTTCTCCGTGAGCCCAGGGGCTTCATTTATGATCTTGGGATCCCCAGTTTTGCACCACCGGCTTCTCCTTACCGGGAGGTTTGGGCTGGAGGACAAGCTCTGAGCTGGTGGCACACGGTCCTGCACTGCGGTGCCGGGGAGCACGTGGGGTTTTTCTCACAACACACACTCCTCTGTCTCCTGAGCAGCTCGGCTGGTGCTCAAACGATGGGCCTGGGCTCCCGCTAGCATTGATTTTTTCCTTCTGCAGTGAAGATGCTCATGCACCAGCTCAAGGGCTGCATGCAGGGCTTTGGATCCTCTTCTCCTCACTTACCATCTTCTTGTCTTTGAATAAAGAGAAGGAGATGAGGGTTTGTAGGAAAGGGGCATGGCTTAATTCTCATGAATCAAAAAAACCTGCAGTGGGAAAGGGGTTTGGGCACCGGCTCCCGACGAGTCTGCCCCGCCACTCACCGGGGCTCTCCCTGACCTTCAGAGATGCCCCAGCACCTCCCAGCCCTGGGCACCTGCAACCTGGCTGCTGCCAGGAGATAAGCCAGCAGGGCTTGGACAGGGAAAGCTCCCGCTTGTTCATATTTTTCCACCTTCAGCCACTTCCTTTTAATCTTTTCTTTTTCCTACAGGGTCTCGTACGGCGCTCACCACTTGTTTCTGAGTGCCCGATCATCACAGCGTATACCTAAGTGCTTTGTGCGGAATTAAGCCATTAAATATTTCAAGGGATAGGGCATCTATCTTTTCCTCCAGGAGACTAGTGAGTCTAATAAATCCCCCTGTCGGGGTCCCTCTTACTCTAACTCAGCCCTGCAGACTTGCCAGTGGGTTCAGGCTCATCCCTTGTCACTTATCCCGTGCCAGGGCGGTCAGAAGAGAAAAAAGTGCTGGAGCATTTGGGAAAGCTGTGGCAATGCCTAAGAGCAGCCAAACATGGAAAATACACCTTTGTTTTATCCAGCAGTACAATTTTACTGACTTTCTTAGCACTCCATCCTTATTGGTAAGATGGGCAGGCATGGCTGTCCCTGGCGTGCTCTGGGGCATGCTCCGCCACGCCACAGGTACAGAGGGTGGTGCAAGGGGACACGCAGCCAACCCAGCCCTGCCCAGACCCAGCTGGAGTCAAATGGGAGCAAAATACCCAGTAACTTTAATGACACTCATCAAGAGTGCAACCAGCCTTTCTTAATTAAACTCAGATTGGCTCCTCAGGCAGAACGAGCCTGTAGCATGGCAGCTATTTTCTCAGCGATTTCATTTGGTTTTTCTGTGCATAAGGGAACGTTGCTGTGATCCCTCCAAGAGCTGGCAGAGCCTCCATGCTCTTGTCACCCTGTAACAGCTTCCTGGATTAATGATTCTGCAAAGGGCTAATTCTTAAGAGGGCAATGTCTTTTGCAGGCTGGTATTGATCTTTGTCAGCTTCCCCTTGAAAGAAAGAAAATATTGGCTTATTTACAAAAGGTAGCTTTTTGCTCCTGGCAAGTCAGCCTCAAGATTCATGGCTGCTTGCGTTCCTCAGAAATTGGAAAGGCCGAGGGTAGTTCCTCGAGTGTCAAAATCAAAGTCCTCGAAGTTCACAAACCCCTGCAGAGCGTACGTTGGTGGAAGGGGATGGGTTTCACCACCGAGCAGGCGGACGGAGGGTCCTGTGCTGCAGAACAGACCCCAGCAAGCAGGGCTGAACCGGAGCCAGACGCAGGGAGAGGAGCCGCGTGGGAGCCGCCGTTCGCTCCACGGCTGCAATGCTGCGCTTCACCTTTGGATGGTGTTCTGAGGGGGAAGAAAATACCGATTTTCAACAGTATGAATCAGAGACTTGGGTTTGGGTTGGAAGGGCCCTTAAAGCCCATCCAGTCCCACCTCCCTGCCCCAGGCAGAGCCACCTTCCACTAGCCCAGGTTGCCCAAAGCCCCAGCCAACCTGGCCTTGAACCCTTCCAGGGAGGGGGCAGCCACAGCTTCTCTGGGCAACCTGTGCCAGGGCCTCCCCACCCTCACAGGGAAGAATTTCTTCCTTAGATCTCATCTAAATCTCCCCTCTATCAGTTTAAAACCATTCCCCCTCATCCTATCCCTACACCCCTGATCAAGAGTCCCTCTCAATCCCCTCCTCGCCCAGCCTGGATTTGTGCTGGGGATTGCCCCGACCCATGGGCAGGACCTTGCCCTTGGCCTTGTTGAGCTTTGCACATCCCCCCTCTCCAGCCTGTCCAGGTCCCTCTGGATGGCACATCCCTTCCCTCCACTATGCATTGTGCAGCAATGCATTATGCATTAAATAGATTTTTTAAAAGAATATTTTATATGTTCATGTAACAGCAAAATAAAAAATATAAAAACGTTCAAAATTCAAAATGAAAAATAATCTAAATTCTGAAAAAATAATTTTAGCAAAAACCCAAGAAGATACCCTTTGGTAACCAGCACTTTGCAGAAATGGAAAGGCTCCCACCAACAATTTTCCTTTCAGAAACAACCTTCCCACCGGCAGAAGCCAGCGCTGGTCATGGACGGGCAGCTCGGCACTCCCGGGCGCAGGTGCCAGACCCCCTTCTCCCCTGGGAGAGAGCCCCACCACCCACCCAGAAGCACAGGAGGCACTGCAGAGGAGCTGCACCCTCTCTGCCTCCCCGAAACAGAACCTTAAAATATCTGCACATGAATAACCAAACACTGGGCTGATTCGCAAAGTGATCCCAGAATAGGCGAGATACATGTGTGCATCTGTGCGTGTGTATATATATGTAGACACATAAATAGAGAAGGGGCATTTTCAGCTCAGAGAAAGGAGGAAACATGAATTACAACATTAAAAAGATACAGGAAAATGCATGGCTGCAGCACACTACCTGTGAGTGCAGGGATGAGAGCGGAGCCTGTGCCTGCCCTTCCCAGGGTTGCCCCTGCCCCTCCTGCACCCCACACAGGCCGAGGGGGTCCAGGTCAGCCCAGGGGACGTCAGGAGCTTTCAACCCCCCAGCATGGCCATGATGGCACCACGGGTGGCACAGGCGGGTGGTTCGGGATCGCTGCTGTGCTCCTCAGCAACTGACCTGGGGTACCCCGCGTCGGCTCGTGACCATTTGTTGGTGCTTCGGCAAGAGCAAGTTGTTACTTTGTTTTCAGGGTTTTTGTCTTCCCTAGAAAGAGCGAAATAAAATAAAGTCAGATTTAGAAAGGGATTCTGTTGTGCCAGGGTATCTGGTAACACCTGTGAGGAAACAGGTGCAGGAGAGGGGGTCCCACCTGAAGGCGCCGCAGCTTGTCCCCGCGCTGGGCTGTTTCCAGGGATGCTCAGAGGGGTCCCAGAGACCCTCACCCGCCTCCTGCCTTGTGTTCACCCTTGGGCTGGCTGTTGCCTGCTTGGCTCCCCGCACCCAGAGCATCCCAAAATTATTGCTGTTACCATTATGACCAAGTTCAAGGCTGTGCCACCGAGCATCAACTGGCCCCATCATTGATCTTTTTGTGTCCGACAAAAAGTGACTGCGGTGTCGCAATCAAAGGTGCTGGAGCCCACGGTCCCAGCACTGGGCTGGGCCCTTGGGTCGGCCAGTCCTGCCGGGGCCTCGCTCTGCATACCCTGTTTAGCACCATGCTAAACAAACAATATTACACACTAAAACAAACAAAAAAAAAACCCTAAAAAGCTCTTCCACCCACTAACTCCTGCTGTGCAGAAGGTGCCAAATCAGATTACAGCACACAGTTGCCACATTATCCTGTCTCAACTTCACTAACGCTCATTAAGCTTCTAAAATCCTTTTTATGGTGTTTATAACACCTCCAGAGGAGTTTACTGTGTAAATATTATTCTACCATTAAATCCTGCAACAAGGCAACCGTCAACAAGTGGAATTTGTAATGGGCCTGCCGAGAGGGCTCGGCTCGCAGGCTGCGGTGCCTGTGAAGTGAGGCCAACGAAAGCAGCCAAGAACACAGTACGGAGTGATAAAGCACTTCATTTTGATGCTTTAAATCTCCTACCACTTGGGCCTGCTTAATGTAACAGGCCCACTGAGACATTAGATTTGGGCCTGGAGTCAAATAAGCTACAGGGAGCCACTTACTGAGAGCAGCCTTCCACGCAGCGGCAGCATTAGCGGTTTAGCCCAGCTAATCCGGCACGGAGCCGCCGTGGGCTAACGCACGCCTGGCCAGCAAAGGGACACGGGGATGTGCCACCGGCATGGCCGGGGTGAGGGTGGGCATCCTCCGACCACCGGCACGCCCCAGGGATGCCCACATGGTGCGGGGAGGTCGGGGGCCGGAGGATGCTGCAGCCGGCAGAGGCTGGACTGGAGCGCCAGAGCCCTTCTCCCTGCTCCCATCCCCGCTGCACACCCCGCCTGGGAACAAAAGAAATGCAAAAAGGAGAAGGTCACCTGGAAAAAAAGAAAAAAAAAAAAAAGGCAAAAGCCAAAGGGGGAATCTGGGCAGCGGGAGGGAAGGGAAGTAGATGCCCTGAAGATCCTGCGGAGCTGGCAAGTGTCCGAACGTCAACAGCTGTTCCCAAAGCACAGAACAAACGCGGGCTCCTCGCAAACCCGCGCTGGCGGGGGGGGGACAGGGCACGTGGGTTGAGAGTGTCCCCACGCCCCTTCCAAGCAGCACCCAGTGGCTCCCAGAGCACACCAGACAAATCACCAATTTCCTTTTACTTCAGTGGTGGAAAACGAACGCAAAATTAAGTGTGTGGATTTTTAGGACAACAAATAATTAAAAGGCTTTTTGGGGGCAAGCTTGAAACTCAACTGAAATATTGTGTTTCAAGTTGTCAAACCCCCTTCTTAAAGCCTTCCCTCCAAAAACAAAGGCAAAACCCCGAATCGGTACTTAACTGATAAATGCCACTTTGCAATGAAAAGTCTCATTTTGAAAATGGCAATCTGATATGCTTTGAGGTTTTGGAAAAAAAATGATCATTCCTCCCTTTTTGTGCCAAAGTATTAGTCGAATTCAAGATCAAGTTCACAGATAGCTTCGGTTCCTCCCAGGTGCCACTGTCCATCCCTACGAGGCAGTGTCCTTCACCGGGACCCACCGGGGCCGCCCGACGCGCCGGTGCCACCCCACTGTCCTGCGGCGGGCACCCACCGCCCGCCCCGGCCCCGGCCCCGGCCCCAGCTCTGCCGCGCAGCGTCCCCCGGCGCACCTCGGCACACTGCGCTTGTGTAAGAGAAAAGATGACCAAGTTTGGAAATGCTGCTCAATAATTCTTCCCATATGTGTTTCCTGGTGCTGTGTCAGTGCCGGCATCCAAGAGCAAGGCTCGCCCAGGTTAGACCGGGCTCGGCTCCTCCTGGGAGCCCTGAGCATCGCCTGACGCTCCCCACCCTCCTCCTCCTCGCTCCCCCAGCAGCCCTCTCCTGCGCTCACCACAGAGGGCTGACAGGCATCGCCATGAGCTGGAAATCAAAGTCACCCACTGGATCTGCTTCGTGAATTCTGGGTTTCAAAAATTTTTTTGGAACAAGAGCATTTTTAAATGGTCTGTGGAGGAACACGCTGGAAATTGCTGCTGCAGCTTACCTAAAACATTTCAGTTTTGATGAAATTGCTTGGGTTTTATTTTGATTTTGACTTCAAGCAAAATCATTTATCATGCAAAATTAATACAGAAGACAACAGTTACAATGCAAAATACAAAACGTAATGTGATAAATAATGAAAATATTGAAAGACAAGCTGTTTCAGAATTAAAAATTGAAATGATTTGATACAAAAATGTCACACAGGATGCTGCAGTGCTGTTGAATTTTGTTCCAGCTTTTCCCCAAAAGAAAACTCTGCTGATATCCAGCCAGTCCCTCAAAGCACCAGGGTGCTGGGTGTCGGGAAGGAGCCGCGCATCCCTGTTTTCCCGCAGGATGTCCCACGTGCAGGGGGTGTGCAGGAGCACTGATTGCCATGGCAACGGGGCAAAACAGCCCCAGTTCCCCTTCGGTGGCCAGAGCCACCGACCTGTGCCCTGGGGATGGGGCAGAGGCTGAGCCCCTGGGACACATCAGTGTCACGAAGTGATGAAGGTGAAGCCACGGCTCGCTCGGAGTAGGGCTGTGACATCAAGAAATGAGGAAGAAATATGCCCTTGTGCCCCTGTTAGAAAATCACAGCTTGGTAACTCCCCCCAAAAAGCTGCATATTGTAGTGGAGTTATCACCCACACATTGACCATCTCCATCGTCTCCATCAGCTCCTGTGCACGAGCGAGACCGGCAGCCGCAGGTCACCAGCGGTTCCTCGGCTGGACAACAGCCTTGGGCAGGGTCAGCGAGATGGGGGGAAGGAGACCTGTCCTGGGCAGGAGCCCACGTTGAAGCGTCACACCGCAGGTAACCTTGGTCACAAATCAGCGTGGTCTGGAGGACAGAACAGTCCTGCAAAACCCAGTAACACTACGGGGATTTCATAGCGAGGTACCATGTGTGCGATTAAAGTCAAACCAGGTTTGAGCAAATGCTTTGTCACCGGCACTGACATCAAACAAGGGGACACCAAGGAATAATGAGAGGGCTCCTTTCCCGAGGTGGGGGTTAGAGGAGACCAGACGCCTCCCCAGGAAGGGGTCGGAGCCTTGGCTGTGCCATGGGGTGTGTCTGGCAGCGCAGGAAGGCCGAGCTGAACGTCGAAGCATGTAAGTCTTTTAGACTGTTTGGAAATGAGTTGTCTTTCCATCGAGACAAGTCGCAGCGTGATCTCTCCTACACGATAAAACCCTGATATGATACTGCAGGGAGAGGCCAGTCACAAATGCCCTCCTAATTAATATAAATTGTTTGTTTTCCCCTGACAAGCACCAAAGACATATTTCTTGATAAAGACGAATGATGGCCCCACACCGGCAGCTCTCTCCCCACCAGCCCAGCTCCGTGCCAGCTCCAGCCCGCCTGTGGGACGTGGTGGGAGCCTGGCCCCGGTGTGTCCAGGGATGCTGGGGACAGTGGGACCTGCTACCCTGCAGCTACCACCCCCCATGCAGCCCCCATGCTCAGCGGAGCCTGAGCGTGTTATGAACATTTCTTCTGCGCGCTTCCACAGCAGCGGCCACCCAACCACGGCTAAGAAGAGGAGGGCACCCCAGGGAGCAGAGGAGGGCTCGCTTACGGGCTGTCCCCACGGGCCCCCGGCACTGGAGGATGCTCCTGCTCACTTTGCACAGTGCGTTTCGGAGCTCGAAATACTCCGACCTGAGCAGCGGCGTATGAGAAAACAAATGGGGCGCTGAGGGCATTACAGCACATGGAGAATGCTAATTAAAGAGTCTCTATCAAAAGGCAGGCTTGGGTAAGATTCCCAATTATCCCGACAGGGATGGGGATTTTAATGGGCACTGGTGCGTCCAACAAAGGTCTGCACGCTGCTCCTGACACAATCCCATTCAGGCAGCTTTTGTGCGGCCAAGGGGCGCAGGCTTTGGGAAAGCCGCCGTCCCTCGGGGCAGACAACGCCGACAGAGCTGGGTGGCTTCGCCTTTAGCGAGAGGCACCGAACGCACCCCTGCCCATTCCCAGGGGACCACGAGGCTGCCCTGGGAGACCCTGGCACTAACCGAGTCCCCACTGTCGTGGCTGTGGACTCTCTGCCGCCCTTTCCCGGGAGCCTTTGCCCGCAGTCCTGCTCCCCAGCCCGGTGCCGGTCCCCGGCCTCGGCAGAGCCTGTACCCGCCGAACGCTGGCTGATGCCAGCAGCACCCGCGCCACGGCCCTGGCACACGCCGGGGGAGCCGGGGCTGCAGCGGCCTCGCGGCGGCCCAGGAGCACCGGTGGCATCGGCATCGGTGCGCGGTGACTCAGCCGGCAGGAATGTGGGAGTTCTGCACGGCTCGGCGCTGAAAGCCTTTTAATTCCAGCCTGGTGATGAATGGGCAAGGCCTGAAATGAAATGTTCGGAGGCTCAATGTACCAGGCCTCCCGCTTGTAATTATTTTTGTACAGAATATGTCAAGTGTCGTGCTTCACAAGAACTCGTTTAGCATGCAAACATTTTGTGATTAAGTGAGGCTTACTTAATTAAGCACTTTGTAATGACTCTTAAACCAAAGAGTAGTGGATTAGTGCGTCCTATTTGTGTCTATCATGTTAAAGGCGCGGTAATAACAGGTTGCTGCAGACAATTAGGGTTAGAATACAGAGTGGATGGAGGGAGAATCAGCAGGCACCCAGAGCCCCGCCACTCGCAAATGTCCTGATTTAAAGCCGCCTCTGCAGAGACAATGCGAATCCACTCCCGTTATCTGCTGCCACATCCAGCCCCGCGCCCGCTGCCCAGCCCCGGCACTTCACACCGCTCGGTGTCACGCACCGGGACATGCCCGAGGGGTCCCACAGCAAACAGGTGCTGGGTAGGGTGGGCATCACCCCACGACAGGGTCCCCGCTCCAGCAAAGATCTCGGGCACTTCATTGCCAAGGCAGGAGCGGGCTGAGGATTTGCTTGCAGCTCTAAAGCTCAACATTTGCAGCCTGGCATGGGTAAAGCAGGGGCACACAAGGGTACAAGTCCCCAGGGACGTGGAGTGCAGCCAGCCCAGAGCACCGTCTGGCTCCAGACTTGGAGGGGAGCAAAAAATACTCAAACTCTCCCTAACCTAGCCCAGCTTGAAGGGGTGTGGGACTGCACCAGGGTGGCTGCTACCTCCAGGTGGAGGAAGACGTGTGTTAGCCAGGAGATGTGGCTCCTGAGGCTTCTGACAGCTATCAGCACTGGTGGGGATGTCACCAGCCCAGCTCACCAGCTCTGGGTCACCCGACATCACTGGCTTTAGTGAAACGATAACAGATGAGTGTGTCCCTCTGCAGTCAGTGCCCCCCCGGCTGGATGTCCACCTGGGGCCATGACGGCACATTGACACCTCTCGCTCTTGAGCAAGGCATTGCTTGATGTCTCAGCTTCAGGCCGTGGACGGTGCAAACCATCTCCCATGGTCATCTGTGATGTTTCCGAGGCACCACAAGCCAGGAGCTGATAGGTTGGAAGATGCAGAGCAGGGCAATTCAGCCTTGAATTGTCAGTCCTAATGCTGTTCATTGTGAGCCAGGCAAGCTGATCGGCAGGTCAGCTCGGTGGTGTCCCAGTTCTTCTGCCCCACTGGGATGGTTACTGAGGAGGAATTATTGATCCTTGCTATCAGAGAGGCGCAAGTACACAAAATTACAGTAAACACGAGTCTCCTGGGCACTCAGGGTGAAGGAAAGCAGCAGTTGTGTGCGGGAGTAAGCCCTGTTACCCCCCCTGCACACCGCAGCTCGCAAGGGAAGGTGGCACTGGTGGGGCACTCCGATGCCATCCCAGCGGGTGGGTGGCAGGTCCCTGGCACCACAGCCCTGGCTCAGGAGCTCCCCTCTCCCTTCCGGCCTCCCACCCCAGCACCTTCGGAGCCAGGACGTCAAGTGGAGGGGAGAAGGGGCCGGGTGGCAGCAGCCAGCCCTGGAGGGAGCAGCTTCCCAGGCTACAGAGCATTATTTTCCATGGTAACCAGGCTAACAACAAGCCCAGGAACAGCAACTTGTTTGGAAAACAAGACAGCACTCAGCCTCCTCGCTGCCTCTCCCAGCCTGGTGGGTGGCACGCACGTTTATCACAGGTGACACCAGCCCCCCCTGCCATGCATCACGTGAAGAGAGGACAAATTATCTCATTACTCCCCAACAACTAATTCATTTAAAGGACAAAAGCAAGCAGCACATCAATCCAGCAAGTACAGTGAAGGTGAGAGGCAGAGCTGTCTACGTACACATTACATACCAGAAACCATGTTAGAACAGGCAAAATGGAGCACCCTGGAGATGGGGAATGCAAGGTCTAAGGACCGACACGGCGCAGGTTTGCCCCCCGTGCCCTGGGCAGCGTTGCTCTGGTTTAGCTGTTAATGACTCGGCAGCCTCCGTGGGTGCCGCGGCCGGAGCTGCTCCGGGGCCGCAGCGAGGTGGGGCAGGCGGCAGCGGTTCTTGCTGCCGAAACTGGGCAGGAGACGCACCGCGAGCGAGGCGGAGATGTTGGCCGGGAAAGCTCCGGATGGGCAGCGCCGGCCCCTGGCGCGAGGGCTTGCGTGATGCTCGGGAAAGTGATTTAACCCAGTGAGCGTTCGCAGCTGGCTGCTCCCTTCACAGCCCCGGCTCCGAGCGCCCAGCGTGAGGTGCCTGGGTCTGCACGACGCCAGAGCTGAACGCTCGCAGATGTGCGCGAGCTCGTGCGAACACAGAAGGTGCTGCTAGGCGAGCAGCCCTCGGGTCCCGTGGGCCTCGGGTCGGGCACTGCAGCACTTCACCACCCCCAGTAAAACATGCTCCTTCCCAAGCAGGGGCAAACGCGGGGCCTGGCGCTGGCGGCCGCTGGGCCTTGGCCAACAAGCAGCTTGCGGTGCTCCATCCGGCACACGAGGCTCACCGAGACAGCAGAACTGTTTTATCAGGTTTCATGGTTTCTCTAATCTGCCTTTTTTTTCAGCCCCGGCATCGCTTCTTTGTCCTGAAAGGGAATGAGCAGCTCGGGGGCACGCCGGGTGCGATGCCTGAGAGCAAAGGGTCTCGCTCTCATGCCTCCGACCTCACAAGCTGCTCCCTCATTAGCAGTGTTAATAAAGTCAACACTGTAATTTACTGGGTTTGCTTTTCTGTTCAGCTTTGAAACAGGAATAAAAGTAGGCAGCACCTATCCTGGAAAACCTTTCCATTTGGCTGAGAAAAATTTCTGAGTTCAGCAAATAAACTTCCCTATCTGCATGTGCACAGGGTAATGGAGCTCAGAGCCGCAGTCTGAGGCATTAAGATCAATTCACTTATTTATCACAAAAACTTGATTGTTTTTCTTTTGCTCAAAGGGCACTACGAGCACAAGTGCCCTTAGAGCAGGAGGCAGCACAGGCGGCGATGGAAAGCTCACGGGCTCACAACTTTGATACCACTTGCCCCCTTGCCCCCAGGACCCAATTTTCAAATGCTCAGAAGACAACAGGTAATAAATCTGGATATTTTACACTTTTTCATTTCCTCTTACCTCACATTTAATGAGATTTTGCCCTTAACAAAGGTACTATTGAAGCTGACTCTTAAACAAGGCCAGACAGGGGTTGAGACATTTTGGGGATGGGTGGGGGAGGAGGACTGCAAGAGATCAGGGAGGGATGGGGGGTGAAGAAAAGGGGGCTTAGACAAGGGTCAGCCTGGCTTTAGTTTGAGCTTTCAGTGAAGGTTTAAAATTGATTTTATTTTATCTCATGTATGGAAATCCTCCCCTTCACTGGTGTTACCAGGGATGAGCCTGGTTTTAGCAAGTCCCATGCAGCCCAGGCATCGAGGTTTAGTGCTACAGTGACCACGGCTCCATCACTCCAGGTGACATTTATACTGGTAAGAGGAGAGAGGCCCCGGCCCAATGCCCCTGGTGAGCATCAGCAGGGGGGGAACAGTGGGACTTACTAGCACAGGTCACGCCACCACACGGGCTGGGCCCAGCTCCCCGTGCCGCGCGGAAATGCGCTGTGCGCTTCGAACCTGCCCGGCGCTGCCAGGCTGTCCTAACCCTGTGCTGCACAGGGGGAAGACACATCATTTTTTCCAAAACCGAATGCCCCTTGAACAAGAAGCAAACCCAACAGATGTGAAACCAGAGGAAGAAAACTCCCGAACTCCAACTGCAGCTCAGAACTTGGAGAAGCCAAAACATTTTGCAAAACCTCCCACTCCACAAGGTTTTCCCAGCCCTAAATACTTGATATTTTAGTAGCTGTTGAATTTCAGAAGTTCAGTATTGCAACTGAAGGCGATTAACGAGGAGAGGAAAGGAGGGAATCAAAGCTCCTGGTCCTGTGAGTGCTCTCAGAGGAGATTTCAGGTAGAAGTGATACTTCTTATGTTGGCTGTGATCACACTGCCTCTGTCAGATACTGCAGCGATCGCTCGGCTCCGCTTGCACTCCCCTCTCTCCCTCTCCCTTTTGTTCCCGTTGCCATTCCCTTTGTGCAACTCCACCTTTTTTGTGTCACATAATAAAAAAAAAAAAAAAAAAAAGGCATATTTTAATCTGCTTTACTGTCCTTCAAAGTTAAAGGGACCAACTGTTTGGTCCCATCCCCGCTCCCCCCATCACCACCCTCATACCCGGAGGGTGCCGCTCAGCGCCACGGACCCGCGGCAGCACCGACACCGCGCAGGACGGATGCTGCCAGCCCACTGCCCCGCAAGGAACACGCTGACGGGAGAGGGCAGGGTGTCCCTCCCCACCATCCTCTTTCCCTGGGGAACCGCAGGAAGAGGTCTCACTGCTGGTAACCCACAGCGGCAAACGCACCCAACCAGGACAACAAGAGGGGAAGAGCAAAGTCCGGATCTGATCGCCCGAGGGAAGAGCAAAGCTTCTGGGGAGCAGCCCCGGCTGCAGAGCCAGTCCTGCGCCAGCGCGGTGCGTGCGGTGTCTGACGTCTGCTCGTGCTGCGACGCTGAGCTCCAGCCCACTGGGTCTGGAAAAATGCTGCTCTGGTTTAGTAACTCTCGGCAGTTGGCAGTTCCACTTTAAATTGCAGCGTTAATCAGAAACACATTGTCCATATTGTCAACACTTCGTTTAACCACTTCTATAAATTCAGTATTAGTGTTAAAAAGATTCTGATTTGATGGATGAAATAGTCATCCTCCTGCAAGCCAAACCCAATAAAAGAGAGCTAATAATTCAAGGAAATAAGGCAGAAGATACTCGACGGAGGCACAAACGGGTGAGATTTCCCTTCATTTGCATCCGGTTTTGAAAGAACAGCCCGTGACGGCAGAGAGGCGAGGGGAGAGCAGCTCCCGGCTGGCTGCCTCGGCGGGAGCTGCCTTTGTCCCTGCGGTAGGTGGAACGGTCAGATGAGAGCACGGAGCCCCAAAACGGCACAGCGACACATTACCAGTGATTAAATGCTGTGAATACGCTGTGAATATTTCCTCCTTTAAAGATGACACAAACTGCCCCAGCACAACAGCTCTTCCAGGCCTTTCCTGGCTTTCTGTGACGCGAGTCGGTGCGACGTGGGCCGAGACCCCCCCGCTCCCCCCGCGTGACGGCAGCCGCCTCACCCAGCAAAGTACCGGGAGGAACACCTGTCTCCTCCAGACTGGGGCTTGTTTCCTTGCCCCTCTTCCCCCCGGGCCGTGGGGTGCTGGCTGGATGCGGCGCACACCAAGAGGGGGGCTGCGGCACCAAGAAGCTGGTTTTGGGGGCACCTGTGAGTTATCTTATTATTATCACTTCTGTTGGTGCCTCTTCAACCAGCCCGCATTCAGCAGGGTCGACGGACGAGAACAGCCCACGGCGAGCAGGTGACAGGGGCATCCCCCGCAGCCCGCACCACCCGGAGCCATCGCTCACCCGCTCGGTGTTCTCCAGCCCGGCCAGCAAGGGGGGATGCCCTTGGTAAGTGATGGGATCTCAAAATGTGTTTTTAAAGTCTCATTGTCTCTGCTGGCCGTCCAGGGACCCATCTCTGCTGGCCGCGTGTGCCCAGCTGGGCACGGGCAGCAGCGGGGTCCTGTCTGCACCCCGGGATGCTGCCTCCCACCTCTCAGGCCTGGCCACGACTTCTCAGGCGTATCCCCAAGAGTGGGATTAGCCCGTGAAGTGCTGCAATGACCTGAATTTCCTACACCTCCACCCCTTATTAATGGAGCCTTCTGAAAACACTTTTTAAAAAAACGTGAGCCAGGCCCCAGATTCCAAATCTAATTGCATGAAACGAGAGGCTTTCAGCACTTCTCATCCTACACAAATAGTTTCCATTTTGATTCCCAATCTACTTGACAAAGTATTTGAAAGTTGTTGTTTTTACTGCAATATGAGTATAAAAAAAAATAGCTCCACTCAGTGAACTTGGAAGTCATGGAATAATAATCCAACAACACAAGCCTTCTTGGAAAACTCTTCTGAGAATAACAGTGCCCTTGGGCATGTCTAGAGCCTTGTTTATTAAAACAATATAGTTTAAGAATTAATGCATTTATAAAGCAGGACTTACTACATAAGAATATTGTGCTGCTTTCATCGTTACAAAGGATCTAGTTTCTAAATTAATGTAACCCATTTTAAAGGTTTTTCTCTTAATCTTATTTGGATTTAGGTAGCTGTTTTTGAGAAAAATATGGAAGAGGGGATAAAAGGAAACCTTTCCACAAATACTTATGTCAGCCAAACTCTTCATGGGTTCTGCTTTTTAAACTGAAGAATGCGAGAAGAGATCAAAATTAGGGGAAATAAATCACATTTCCAGAAAAATCTGTATTTGTGTTGGAACAGAGGATGTCTGATGGAGCAGGGAGATATTGGGGGACTCAGCAAGTTGGGAAGAATTAAAAGCAAATTAAGGTTCCAATTCTGCAAACAATTATGCACATGGCTAATTGACGTGTGTGAGCCAGGCTGCCTGTTCCATCGCGCGCCGACGCCGGGCACACGCGTGTGTGCGGGGCTGGGCGCCGTGGTGACGCCGTGGTGACCGTGGGACCGCGACGTGCGGCTCGGAGGAAGGTTCGGTGGAATCCTGCAGCAGTGGCTGATGCTGGCACAGCCGACCCCGCCGCCCAGCCAGGCACAGGGAAACGGCATTTTTTGCAGAACCGCTTTTCTGGTCTCAGCTGCCCTTCAAGCCTGTTGGTAACCACAGATCAACAACAACCACAAAAATAATCTTTTGGGTCAAGCGGAGCTGAAGGAGCGGTGCGGAGCAAGAGCCCTGAGTGCTGCAGCTCCGTCCCTTGCTGGAAGCCCAGGGAGAAAGGTGCCCCCCGGGCTCTCCATGGGAAGGGACAGTCACACCAGGACCCCCCCACCGAGCCGAGCTGCCGGGGGTCTGGGGAGCAGTGCCAGCCCCTGCCAGCCCCTCTGCCACGGGGTGAGGGCTCATCCTGCTCCTCCACACCAGCCCTGCACTGCGCTGGCTCCTTCCCTCCTTCCCAAAGGGCTCCAGGGATCACTGTGCTGCTCTGGGCTGGGCTGGTCGTCCTCCTTTTCTTCCAGGAACTTGGTGGGATAAATCAAGGGAGACGAGCCCTGCTGCTGACAGCACCTGTAATGAGCCCGCCGAGCTGACGACAGGCTCTGGTTGATAGGTTGTCTCCTGGCTCTCAGGAGGGGCAGGCACAGAGGAGGGGTGGGATGTGATGGGATGGGATGGGATGGGATGGGATGGGATGGGATGAGGATAGGATGGGGATGGGGATGGGATGAGATGGGATGGGATGGGATGGGATGGGATGGGATGGGATGGGATGGGATGGGATGGGATGGAATGGGATGGGGTGGGATGGGATGGGATGGGGATGGGGATGGGGATGGGGATGAGATGGGATGGGATGGGATGGGATGGGATGGGATGGGATGGGATGGGATGGGGTGGGAGGGGATGGGGTGGGGTGGAATGGGGTGGAATGGGGTGGGGTGGCTGCTCCCTCTGGCAGCCAGAACTGTCTCCTAGCCCGCATCACGCTGCCCCACCAAGGGCAGGTGCCCTTTGCTATCTCCAGTCCTTACACCGTGGAGGCCCCAGGGAGGCAGGAAAAGGGGCTTATTTTAAAGTCCCGTTTGGCCGGGAAACGTCTGGATTTCGTAAGCCCTTTTCAGTGTGATTTTTTTTCAGTTTTTCACAGTGATATCACTTTAAGGTTTTCCATAGCCTCGGAATTTCTTCCAATTAATGGAAAAAACATTAATGTCCATTTAGAAAAATAACTTTTCCATTGCTGAAGAATCCCTTTGGTTATGCCTCATGCAGCAGAACCAGGAGAAGCACGTCCTGGAGAGCCCCAGCCCCACAGCCCAGAGGACCTGGGCTCTGCCAGCAAGGTCATCCCGGCTCTGCAGCCAGAACAGGAGCTTTCCAGACCCCTCCTGCAGAACGAAACAACCCACCTTTCCCCGCTCCAGCTCTGACCCCAGCCCTCAGGAGGAGGGACCCATCCTGTGCGACTAAAGCACTTGTCATTTGGGGGCTGCAGAACAACCCATGGCACTTTGGTGTCCCTCAGACAAACCGTACTCGCCCACTGCAAATGCAGGAGTCAGTTAATCCACCGCTCAACATCGCAGACACAGCGTTCGGACAGTAACGTCTGCAGCGAGCAGCCCCTTCCCTCACCTGAGGAGCGGTGCTGGATTCTGTGTCACATCAACTACTTTGGGTCTGGAAGCCCCATTCCGGATCCCACAAGGCGGGGGGTGGGGTGGAGTGGGGTTACCCCCCCTCTCCGTGCCCTGGTTTCACTGCTGAGTCCTGGTGAGGTCGCTCGGCACATCGCAGCTCCCTGTTAGAGCTCCGGCCGGCGGTGGAGGACGTTGGCTCCTGTCCCAGCCCCGGCCCCGGCTCTGCCCCGGCAGAGCACGCACAGCCGGTGGGTGAGAGGTGAATACCCAGCTGCCTTATGTATGTTCATCTTACTTTAAATAGTCCTTCTTAGGCAATAAACCACAGAAAAAATATACTTTGGAAATGCTGAAATTGAAATATTTCAAACAAAATGCCTAAAAATCTCTGAGTTGACCATGGTACTGGATAGGAGAACTCAGTGTATACAGTTGCATGGGCAAGTTTCCAAATATTAGGGAAAAGCCACATCCTCTTATTTCTGGAAGTTAAACCACAACTCACATCTAACAACATTTCACTAACATCAGTGATACAGAGACCGTCACAGCAGCACTGCTTGCTGAGGAGCACATCGGGCTTCTCAAAAGAGGAAAACAGAGAAAAAAAGACCTTTCGGCCTGCTGGTCCCAGCTGGCCGGGGAGTCCCTGTAAAACGCTGCTCACGAGCGTGTTGGTGCCCGGCTGCTCCCGTCGCTGACACCGCGCCGATGCTCAGGGCCAGCCCAGCCCAGGGCAGAGGCACACGCAGTACTACACCACTCTCAGCTATAGAAACGGTCGCCCTCGGTGCCTTTGTAAATAATGGCTGGAAGGAGTCCCATCTTTATTGTGTTATTTCCGCACAATCCACCCCCAGCATGTTCAAGGATGTTATTTGGAAAAGGTAAATATCCTATCATCTCTGATGTGAAGTACTGCTTTTATAAGAAACATTGTCATACAAAAGCTACTTGAAGAACTTGCACTTGCTTGAGAGGCTGAAGCAGGCGGCAGACACAGCTCTTGGAAATCTGAGGTTGTTGTGAGAACATCATACTGCTCCTCCCCATTTTTCTGAATAAAAGAAATTCCAGGGTTTTTTTCAGTCTCTGATATCTTCAGTCAGACTCTGGACAGTTAGCAGACACTGTAAACAGAATATGCTTTAAAACAGGACTGTAAATAAAATTTATGGCTGCTGTAGCTTACAGCATTCAGACCACAGGACTCTTTTAAAAACACATGTGCCTTTTTCTTATTTAGATTTCACCGTTCAGGAACATTTGATCCCCTTTCTGTTTTTGGGATACTGCAGTTTCTCTGATCAGTGTTGAAAAGCTGAAGAGCATTTTGGTGATCTGCACCTGCTTCACTTTCTCATGCCGTGTGCTGTTGTTTTCTGCATCCTCGGTTCAAAAATACATCCTTTTCCACAGTTAATTTTCAACATGTGTGTTGTGCAGGACCAGGATTTGACCTCCCAGGGGCAATATTCCCAAGTTAGGGTTCTACCTAGAACTAAATTCACTTTCTCCACTCACTTTTGTGTCGGCACGCAAGTTCTGTGACCCAGCATCATCCTTTAATACAAGAAGACAAAGCACCTGGGTGAAAATGTGGGGGAAAAAAAGTGGCAAAAAAAGAATGACGAATGACCACACAGCACATTGCTGAAGCGTTTCCCTTATTTTCTGTTCCCAGGGAATCTCCGGCTGTCCCTCCCCAGCCCGTGCTCGGAGAGGAGTTGCAGGTAGGAGAGAAGGCGAAGGAATGATCTACCCCCAGCCTCAGGCTCGGGGCTCCCACCCCACCAGCCACATCCAGCCCCAGGCTGTCCAGCTGGGCTGAGGTGGTGGAAATTTTGCTCCTTCCAGCTTCGGTTTTTCAGTTGAAGCTCTTGGCAAGGTTTCTGTTTTGCTTAAGATCAAGTTCCACCTTCTCCCTGTGGTGCAAGAGCTTGGCCCGGGTCTCAGAGGTCTTCGGCATTGGCAGCTGCCTCCAGAGCAAGTGGAAACTCTCAGAGTTACACGAGAAACTGTACGGTGCTGTCAGCATGTCGGTGCTGCCGGGGGCTGGGGCAGCCCCCCCCGCAGCCCCCCACCTCGCAGCACATTTTATCCCGACAGCGAGGAGGAGAGAGGTGTGTCCTCCCATACCTGAGAGATGATGCCCATTAAATTCAGTGACAGCACAGAGAGGGATTTTTTTCTCAATAAAGACTGAAAAGGTTTTGAAGACGTAACAAAAATAGCTTTGAACTGTGCCTGAAATGGTATCGCTCTGGGGTTCCAGCTTGGAGTAGAGTTAGTAGGAATCTCTGATGGAGCATTTCCATTGGAAACTACAATTTCAGTGACATGAGAACATTTCACAGGAATATAGAGATTTCAAGTACATTTTTACATGGATTTCATTTTGCTACTGCTGATACATTTCATTTGGGGTTCATCTCTGTGCTTCATCAAATATTTAACTAGTAACAAGTAATATTTGTTAAGAATATCAGAAAACTTTAAGGTGTGACTTTCTCAATTCAAAATATTGTTTTAAAAATAATTTTCTGCATTAGTTACACCCTGCTTTCTAACTGGTTTTAATTTCAAAATGAAAAGCTTTGCTATTATCATTATTCTGTGTTAGAGTGACCGTGATGCTGAAAGCAATGGCGATGACATCATTCCTGCTCTTTTGCAAGGGGAAGCTCTTCCCTCAGTGGCATCAATGCACACAGGGCAGGACAGCCCTTCCCTCTGGATTTATTGCTGGGAGCGCTGATGAGCCAGGACCTTAACTGGTGTGAATATGGGAAATATGGCAGAAGGAGTCAGGGAAAGGGCAAAGTTACTTAAGTATGCACTTTCTGCAGGCAAAAGAGGTAGGGAGGACAGTTTAAGAAACTTCTATGGAAGGAGAAATCCCCTCTGGTCGGGGAGCTCATTTTGCACGTGGCCATAGGGCCAAGGCACCGGCGGCACCCGGGCTCCACGGAGGGACAGGGCCAGGGCCAAGACCCCGGGTGCCGAGGAAAACTTCTGCAGATGCAGGCGACCGCGTTGTCAAACTCCTCCACGGATTTGTAAGCAGGCGTGATAAGGGCAGCGATAGCGCGCAGCCATCGGAGCCGATGGGTATCTGCCACAGAGGCTGAATGGGCCGAGAAGCTCTGAGCTTTCCTTGGGAGCTTGAAGGAAATAAAGCCCTTGGTAAAATAAGAGGATCAGATAAGCCAGGAGAAAAATGGAATTGCATAAAAAAAAAACCAAACTAATCTCTCTGGTTTTCACCACATACAAAAAGCAAGAGCCGATCCTGGAAGCCAGGCGGTGTTGCGTGCTCTCTGGTTCAGGGGCAAAGCTTCTTCCTCACTTTTAAGAAAACCAGGAGATCTGCAGCTGGGGCCAGCGAGTCGCACTGCGCAGCCCTCCCAGCCAACATTCAAAGGCCGTCAGGCTTGAAAGTGTTTAAACCCAGGAAATGCTAATACTATATTTTATTACATTTTAAAGAGACAAAAATCCTTTGGCCCAAATCCGCTGTACAAAATAAACACTATTTCAGCCTGAGCTATGCACGTCGGGGCTGTAGTGCTCGCTCCGCTGTGCAGATAGGCAGCTGTAACATAATGCTTTTCCAAGGGCTCCGAAGCTCCAGCGGGGCCCCTGCTTGACTCAGGGAAGGAATTGGGTTCACATAACCCTCACTTAAAAAATAGACTGGCACATTTTTGCTTTATCAAACTCTATTTGCAAAAGACTAGGGCTAAATGATCTGAAAAGGTTATTTTGAAACAGGGTCACCCTTGCTGCCACAGGTCTAATAAAACAAAACTATAGCCAAATTAGAAACATATTTCATCTAATAGGGGAAAATATAATTGGTGAATCTGTCTGGTGTTTGACCTACAGTATTTATGCTAAATGAAAGTTTAAATATATCACAATGCAGCAAGAACAAGAAAAGCTGCATTCACTATATATTCTGTGGTTTGATCCCTTCCCCTTAACCCTTAGCTTCGCACAAAAGCCAACATCAGCATTAGCTTTGGCCACGTTGCACAGATGCTATGAAATAAAAGTGATGGCCAAGATTTGCAGAAGTGATGAGTGATTCTGGGTAAATACCCGGGAAACCAGAAGGGGGTTCAGAAAACGCTGAGTGCCATCCCTCTAAAAATTAGGCCTCTCAGGGCAGGGAGCTTGACATCCAAGCTCTGATGCTCCCAACATGTCAAGTCAGATTTAAAGCCACTACCTGAGAGATGCTGGGCAGGAGGAGGACAGGCATCTGCTGTGCAGGGGGTCCTGGCACTGCCCTCCTCGCGGGGACACAGAGCGATATGGACACGGCACAGGTACGGTAAAAAGACGGATTCTGCATCATCAGAGTTCAGTATCACGCCCTGGCCATAAACGCAGAGAGTAGGGCTGAGCTTGCAGGGCTCCTGACGACACGGGGGCCCTCGCACGGACCCCAGCCCAGCTGCCCTTCAAGCTGCTCATGGAAACTCAAACTCTTCCACAGCTGCTCCAGCCCGGCCATGGGGTGGTGGATGTGGTTCCGCACAAGAGCCGTGCCAGGGGCCGCTCCTGGGGCTGACGGATGGTGCGAGCCTGGGGCTGGCCTGGGGGCAGCTCTCCTGAAAGCCCAGACACTGCCTGTACCCCGCAGCCCCCAGCCCCGGCACGGGTGCTCGTGGAGGGCAGTCACCACTCCCACGTGTGTTCAGTGATGATGCAGGAGGTATAATTTGTGGTCAACCAGCTGTTTATAATTCCCATCGCCTATAGAGCCCCTCCCCCTGCCCCCAATAATTTATGTTCTACATAAAAGCGAGAGGATCCTTGAGCAGCAGTGATGGATGAAGGAGATTATTAACAAGGATATCATTTTAAGAGAGTCTGTCTTTTGGTTCCTCAGAGTTACATCGCATTTCATAACAAATTGGTTCCCAACTCGTTAGCCTGACAGCAGGCACCTCGGCCAGCCCTGCCGGCGGAGTCAAGGGCTCCATCCGCATGGATCTGCTCCCCATGGATCACACAGGTCCTGCCCCGGGCGGTCCTGGGCCTGACGCGGGTGCTGCCGTGGAAAGACCTGGCAATAACCGCAGAGGTGATGTTCTCACCGGCTCTTGCTGATGCAGAGGGGAAGGATTTTCAGGTAAGGTTTCTGGCAACACATGGGAACAAGCCCGGTTACCAGCTGCAAACCCCGGGTTCGGTGTCAGCGCTGCAGCGTCCCCATCCAGCGTCCTCTGCCAGGACGAGGTGCCAGCCCCCCCTTGGCTCCCCCCGTGCCCCGCACACCGGGGCAGTGCTCCGGTCCCCAGCCCCCCCGCAGGTTCCAGTGCAGCCCAGCAGGAGGGAAATGGCTCGAGAAGTGGCACGGTGCAGCTCTGCGCCTCCCCCCCGGCCTGTAGCCCCGGCCCAGAGCAGCTTTTGGGGGAGATGGTCTCCCCTTGGCACAGTGGGAGGGTGGGATGGCCACGGCTGCCGGGCCGGGGAAGCCTCTACGCAGGGATATACGGTATTCGCTGGGAGCACGCTGCTGACGAGGGACATGTGCCAACCCCTGTGTTCCCCAGCATTCATGGGTTTCAGCAAAACCCGTGTACGCTCAGCCAAACTTATGTAGCTGTGATTCATCTCTCACAGGAGTTCAGACTGAAAACAAAAATCCCAACCAAACAATCCTTTCAACTCCAAGTCCCGGTAAATCGACTCCTCCGGTGGGAGCAGGGACGCGCAGCTCCTTCCCCTGGAAGGCGTGGGGAGAGCGCGGTGCACAGGCGGGACCCGGCTCCGCTCCCCGGGCTCGGCTTTCCCAGCCGGAGATCCACTGAAATCCCCAACAGAGCAGCAAGGCTACAACAATGAGCCGAGAAGACAGACTTGGAAGACAGGGAGCTTTTTTCTTTTCCTCTTCTCCCCCCTTTTTTTCTTAAAAAGCTTCATGTGGAAGAGAAAGAGGCTAATTAAATTCTTTTGCTGAACATATTTAGCGAGTCTTTCAGAGAAGAGATTGCGTTTGGCTGCTGTCCAACCGTGAGGAGATAGGATTGTGTTCAGGAGAAAGCGAGAGCGGAGCACTGATTTAGGAGGATCCAGGCAGATGACCAGCTGACAGGGTCTGGCCTGTCTCAGACACCGAGGGAGGAAGGATAAGGGTGGCCAAGGTGGCTTTCTTGAATTCCTAGTGCATGAGGTTAACGTGGATCTCGTCTCCACAACATCCTCCAGTGCTTAATTTACAGTATGCCCCGACGTGCGCTCGCAGCCTGCACCACGCTGCCTCTGCCGACACAGGCATTATTATTTATTCAGTCCCAAGCATCCCATGCACCCAAAAATAAATAAAACTGTCTGTTGCATCAGCAGCCCCAAGGCCCCACTCAGCGCTGCACTGACACTCACACGCACCACAACTGCCAGCCTCGTTCATGTTCAACAAGCATCGAACACGCCTCTGAACTGGGGTGCTTGTCCAAACTGAATCTCCCGGCTGCCACGTCCGGGACCGTGGAAGGACGTGTGTGCCCACAGCAAGCGCTCCCGTCAGGGGTCACGGCACCAGCGTGGCTGCGGGGGGGTGTCCTGCCGTGGACAGGGTGCAAGGTCCCCGTCCCAGGCACTGCGGGGAACCTGCCCCCGCGCCACCCGCCCAGCGGCACACTGGCTGCTGAGGGTGGCACGTTTACATCTCTTTGGCACTTTTACATCTCTTCACCTATTTCCGGGGCAAATTGCCTGGTTTTATGACGCCTGACCGGCTCCCTCGGGGATATCATTAGGCAGGCAGTTAGTGAACCACAACATGAGGTTTTGCTTTTCCCACAAGGTTCCTGTGAGAAAGCTCTCCCTCCCTTCCTCCCTCCCTCCACATTTATCTTCTCTCCAAGGGTGGCTGAGCTCAGTCCCCCGACCGCTGGGTGCTGGGGAGCCCCAGGGAGCTCCAGAGCACCCACCAGCACCATCCTCATCCTCAGCGGCTGCGCCCCAGTGCCTGGCTGCTCTCTCGGGCAGGTTTTCCCTCATATTTCAGCTCTTTGGTAGGAGCAGCCTTTGTGCAGGAGGACCCTGGGAATGGCTTTAAAGCCTGGGACACTCAGATACGATTTCTGCTTTAGCATCCCAGGGCTCTGGGCATCACCAGCCTTGCAGACTGAGGGCTGTGCCAATGCCTGGGTCCGTTCCCAGCACTGCTGTGCATGAGGAAGGGGCCATGGGACCCCAGCCCAGCCCTGCACGGGTTGAGCTTTGCCCTGGGGCAGCAGTGGCGGTGGCTGGGCCGCCCAGCAGCGTTCCCGGGAGCGCTGGAGATCCCACAGAGGTCAGAGCCCCAGCACAGCCATTGGATGCCCTTGAGGTCCTGGGCAGCTGGGCCCCCGCACACGTCCCTCCGCACTGGGGCTCCCACACCACCTCGCTCACACAAGGCGCTTTACTGGGAAAGTCTTTACAGAGCCAGTTTCATCCCAAGCAGATGTTTCAAATTTGTTGCTAACCCGTATTTATTTAGACTGATAATAACAGGCAGCCCTCCAATTGTGCCAAGAGTTTTTACAATAAACTCAAGCTCACACTATCAAAAGCAAATCAATTAACAGGCGCGATCGGGCCCCGCCTGTCCCTGCGATTCCCGCCGCGCAGCACCAGCACGGCCAGGGATGGGAGCTCCCCGCCGCGTCCTCCCGAACCCGACCAGCCTTCTCAGAGAGTCCCCGCAGCGCCACGCGCTCCCTCGTCCTCCTCCCCAGCTAAAGCTCCTTTTTAATTGACTTTGGGGAGAGGAACAGTGATGCTCTCCAAGGGGAGGATTGACTTAGACATGCAGTTTTCTCCACAGACTTCACAAATGGTTGTAACAAGGTCACAGAGAAAAACAATTTTATCCTCTGATTACTGTAACATGATATGAGCTTGGAATTGCATCCACTTTGCCTATTTATTTAGGCGTTGCTTGTCTGGTCCCTGAAGAAAACCCCCCAGTGCAGGAACCACATGTGGACAGGGCCAGGATTGCTCCCCGGTGCTCCCCAGTGCTCTCCAGTGCTCCCCAGCCACCTGCAACCGCAGTTCCCGGGTGCCGCAACGGAGCTGCCGCAGCGCCCAGCACCAGCTGAGCTCAGCACAGTGCGAGTGCTAACCGTTAAAAAAGTGGGGTGCATCTCTGCTAGATGGTCTCTGCATGAAGAACATCCTCCTGCATCCTTTTTTATTAGTCAAAAATGGCCTGTTTAGAAAGTGCATACATCATCTCTTCTTGATCAAGCTACATCCATACAGAAAAATGAATACAGCAGTTGTACGTACCTCACTTGGTGAGAATACTCACCCAGAGTGAAATATTGCAAATATTCACTGAATTGTCAAAATAATGGGAATATAACAAGGTCAAAATACTAAGCCATCTGATCGTAATCAGCCCTAATTCCAGCAAAGCCACGTTTAAAGGAGATTGTTTTGTCAAAGGTTTTTCATGGCCCGATGGCTTTGTAGCACAAGGTTGTTTGGATCAAGTCATTTCTGATGAACATTTATTATGGTGAGGAAATGTCACATTCATTTTATGCTGTGAAAGTTCATAAACTTTCTCAGATAATTTAAGGACTTCTCAGGCCATAACCTGTTGCCTTAGGAATGATTTAAATGCAGAGGACAGGCAGAGCATGAGGCTGGGACACTGGTCGTGGCACCTGCCAAGGACGGGGGTGCGTGGGAAGCCGGGGGGTGCCCACCAGCACGGCCGGCACCGAGCCCCCGCCACTACCCCAGCATGGACCAGGCAGCCAGCCCAGCCCCATGCTCGGCCTGGAAAAGCAGCCACTGATTTCATCAGCGTGGACACCGCTGCCTGGCAGCGATCCCAGAGGGAGGAGATGTCCCACAGGTGCCCGGGTGCCGGCAGAGGAGGCGGGGTGCAAGCGTCTGGGAGCCGCGGGGGAGCAGCACCCCGGGGTGAGGGGCAAGTCAGCATCTCTCAGGGGAGGAGCCAGCACCCACGGCTTCCCTCGCTGCAAGGGTTAACTCTCCCGCCTGTGAGCGGTGGGGTTTTGCTGACTTTTTGCTCTTACATCATGGCTGTGCTATGAGGCCTGGCAGGGGTCCGCGTTTCAGCGCGGCAGCTCTTGGCGCTGAGCGCTGTGTGATTTTTGGCACAGGGGAAGGGAGCCTCGTCCGGGGCAGCACCGATGGGGCAGAGGCACCGAGCGTGCCCGTCCCCTCGCTGGGGCTGGCAGGGGCTTGCCCAGAGCCCTGCGGTCAGGGGTCTTCCCCGGGGGAAGGAAGGTGCCAAAAATACTTGTTCAGGTCCCAGCTGTCAACTGGGCTGAGAGGCTGGGGAGACAAGCTCTGTATGGCAGCATGGCACAGCATGGCACGGCATGGCGAGGCACAATGTGGCACAGCGTGGCATGGCACGGCATGGCACGGTGCGGCACAGCACAGCAACGCACAACATGGCACAGCATGGCACGGCACGGCACAGCAATGTACAACATGGCACAGCATGGCATGGTGTGGCACAGCACAGCAACGCACAACATGGCACAGTATGGCACAGAATGACACGGCACGGCACAGCAAGGCACAGCATGGCACGGCACGGTGCAGTGTGGCACGGCATGGCATGCTCCCCAGGATGCCCCTGGTCCATCGGGCAAACTCCATACAGAGCCATTTCCCAGGAACCAAGCAGAGCTGGGGCCGCCCCAGCAGAGCTCTGGCCCCGTGCTCCAGCAGCGAGACACCGGCCTCCCGGCTCAGGACTGCAGGAATGAACTTACAGAGCAAAACCAGGCAGCCTGAGACAACTACTCCCTAAAATCATCAATTACACCATGACAGCCCAGAAGAAGAGGAGGGGAAGTCCGGGACATGCTGTGTAGGGGAGTGTGAGGCCAGAAGGAGAGAGCAGTAGTTAAAAAACACGGCTGTGAGTCAGGAAGCAGCAATGGCATTTCCAGATGCACGAAGCTGTGGTGGGTGTGTAACGGCTCCAGAGCTGCCCCGTGGCACCAGCACCACTGGCCACGGGGCCACCAGGCATTTCAGAAGCAGGAGTTAGCCGGGAGGCTCCTCCCGCCCTGCACCAGCTCCACTGGAGCCAAACTGGGGCAGCAGGACGAGCGTCATGGGGGGGGCACGGGGTGGGTGTGGCGCCGGCAGGCACTAGGACTAGTGTTGCTTATAAGCACCGTTAATACTCTGAGAGAGGGAATAAACACTCTATCAATAAAGTTTACAGATGAGACTCAGCTGGGGTAAGTTGCAAATACCGCCAACAGCAAAAGACACAGGACTCGGAAGAATTATGAAAATGCAGAATACAACCAAGAGAAACACAGCTGGGACACAGCGTGGCCGACAGAGCCGAGACACGAGGGAGCGAGAGGGAGGAAACAGGAAAATCTGGATGCTGTTCTGATGGGAGAGGCAAAAAAGATTCCAGACAGAAAATTTGGGATGAGTTTGCAACGAGGGATGAAAGCAAAGATCGTTTCCAACCCCGCTATCGTTTCAGTCCATGGACACATGCCGGCCTCCATCAGTGACCGGAGCAAAGCGAGGCGCTGCGCATCGGGCGGGACAGGAGGGGGCTCTTGGAGGGAAGCGAGAGCCACCAGGCACCGAAGCACCACCCAGGCTCGGTGCTGCCGTCCAGCTCCTCTGCACAAGGGCTGTGCTGGCCGCCTGCTGTGCCACTAGTCAGTGGGAGGTATAAAGAGTTGGACCCAAGCACAGATTAAGACTTCCCAATTTTCTGCTTTCCTGGCAGAAGGATGTACGAGACACCCAAGGGAAGCAGTAGAAACTTTCATTTTGTGTGTTGAAAACACAACAAAAACACAAATAAGAAGATAGGTCACGTATTGGGAGATACAAGCTGGAGTGCAATCTCATCAGGTGACCAAGTAGATCTTCAGCACCTCTGGGTCTAGAAAACAACGAGGTCAGTTGTGAATTTACTTATTATTCAGCACAACAAAGTTAATTGGAACACGGGAAAATCATCAGCAGCGACTTCCTTTCAAAACTTACTTGTAATAAAAATAGTCCGCACAAAAATAAAACACAAGTATGCATGTGGCTAATATTAAATTACCTCGGTTTTATCATATCTGAACTGAGAGGGGGAAGCAACGACATCTGGACAAACCATTAAGGGTAACAGGCTTAGCATTATGCCTGAGGGTCACTGCAGTCCCTCCTTCCAGCGTGGCAGCAGGAACGACTCTTGCTGGTCCAGGCTGGAGCGCAGGATCGTGTTTCCCGTGCCGGGGGTTTCCGACCGCTGCAGGAGGAAGGGCTGGTCTCAGCGGAGAGCGCTGTGCCGGGGAGAGGACGAGACACAGGCCACCAAACTGGACATAATTCCTAACTGGTTTCTTCTTCTCAAAAAGTAGGTTACTTCCCCATGGCTAGCATCACTGTCACCTTTTATGTGTCTTAGAAATCCAAGGACTTGATGGATGGAGAGCAAAACTGAAATGGAAAGCTGGGAGATAACAGTCTGATGCACTTCTCCCCTTTTCCCTGTACCCGAGCCAGGGGCTTTGGAAGGTTTGCAAACCCAGAAGCAGCCTCAGGGACACCACGGCCCTGTCACTGCAGGTGCAGGGGTGCCCGCACAGAGCGGTGCTGGGGTACAGACCCCCTGCGCCCAGCCCTCCCCAGCGCCGGCCGGGGACCCTGTCCTGGAAGCTGGGAGAAGGTTTCCTTTTAGAAAAATGAAAGGAAAATCAAGTGTAGTTCATGTTGATGAAAACAAATCACCATCAGCTGTGCAAGAAGAGAAAGATCTCTTCCCATTCTCTGCACAGGAGCCAGGCGTCCCCACACCGGGAGGGTGCGGGGCTCTGGGGGCACCCACACGAGCCCCTCCCTCCCTCCCTGCCACAGCGGGGGAGAGGCACCAGCCCAGGGCCTCCGTCACGCTCAGCAGCGGCTCCAGCTCCCCGTTTGATGCCGTCAGCCCTGTGGGGCTGTGCCCACCCTCCGGCTTGTTCCAGCGCTCGGCTGTGGGTGACCCGAGCCCTGAGGCAGGTCCATGCAGGGGCTCCCTGCTGCCCTGTCCCGTCCCCCGCAGCCGGGGCAGCCCCATGGCTCCCTGCGCTCTGCGGGATGCTTGTGCGGGCGGCGGGGCTGGACAACATCACCAGGTCACAGAGCAAGGCAAAGAAAACACTGAACGGGCTAACAAAATCTAACGGCATCTAACAAAACAAACGTACGCAGCGCTGGCGACCGAGCACGTGTCATTAGAGCCAAGAGCAGGCGGCGGTGGCTGGCGCCAGGACGGGGACCGCGGAGCAGGAGCACGGCCAGCGCCGCGCCCCAGCCAGCACGGCCGGCACGGGACTCGCCCAGCCACGCCAAATCCACCACGGACGTGGCGGTCGCAGCCGCGCGAGGCTGTATGATCATCTTTTTATTTAAAACACAAAAATATCCGAAAGGAACCTGCAAGCGTGTTTATTCAATTTAACATCTGGAACATAAATAAAAGATGGCCGGAGAACGGGATTTCTTTGGAGAGTAGGAAACAAAGTACCTTGCCACTAACTTATTTTAGCAGTTCTCTGTAATATAATTTCCAGTTCATTTGGTTATCAGAAACACTGATTATTTTCACGCTGAAGAGGCGATTTCAATGCCCAGCGCAGTACGTCCTATGTTTGGGATTCTGTGTTAGTTTTTTGATATCCACTAATTTCTCCATGCTGAGGCAAATTTGTCACACGCATGGGTCTGTTTGATTTCATTAAACAGAATATTTAAGCATAAAAATTGTTTAATCGCCTTGTGTCATTATGAGATGAATTTCATTTTGCATACATTTGCATATTTCATCAAAATTAAGGCTGCTAATATGCAAATGAGAGACAGGTTGCGGCTGAGGTGTTTATTGTAATAGCTGCAGGCTGTTCCACTTGAAAAGCTTCTGGGCGGTGTGGTAGAAGGGGGTGCAGAGACCCCTCTGAACGCCTTTTAAAATCAATTTGCTGGTATTTTTCCCACTAATATCCCTGGGTTTCCGATGGGCGTTCGGTCTCTCTCGCCCCCAGTGCCTCATCTATCAGAGCTGGGAAGTCACTGTCGTTTCCCTCCACCACAGCAAAAATCATTGAAATAAAAATAATCCTCAACCTCAAAACTGTGGTGGAAAGCAGGGAGGGAGAGCAGAGCCCCTGGGGCCGGGGCTGCCCCTGGGGGGGGTTCCTGGAGCTGGGACGAGCCCCAGAAATGGAGCTTTTCCCCCAAAGCCTGCGGAGCGAGGCGTCTCCCCTCTCTCATTGAACACAGTGAAGGTCAAGCACCAAGTTCCTCCAGACCTGTTTGAGAGGCCCAGACAGACAAATCATGAAAATCAATCCACAGTGGCTAATTAATGCAGACTTCATTAGCACGCAGCAGCTGAACGATCCGCACCCAGCGGTTATTGTACTTTGCGGTAGGCCCAATAAATCGGGATGAATCCAGATATCCCAGCCGAGCGCCAGGCGCTGCTTAACTTTTATTTTCTGATCAATGCAAAGGCCTCCCCTGGCTTGTCACAGTCAGCACTTTTACTGCTCAGAGCGTGAAGCTCCAGAAATTTTATATGATATGGCATCAGTCCCTTACATTTTCTTTTTAAAATATATTCTTTGCTTGTTATTTATGAAGTAAGATATTTCATGCTTTTAACCTGGTATAGAGCCCAATTTTTTAAAAAAGCCATCCTGTCCATTTAGCAACTGTTGTATTTTAGAAGCCGGAGTAACAACGAATAAAATGCAAAGCCCATGATGAGCGATTAGCTACTTCGACTTGTGTATAGTAATTAAACCAAAATTAACTGGTGAACAGTCGCAGCCATCCATCCTGAGCAGGAGCCCGTTCTGCTGACTCTGCACAGAGCTCACAATGCGGAGGCACAATGTGAACTCTTGCTAGGGGCTATGGACAATGGCTGAGCAGCACAAAGGAAAGAGCTTATGGGAATTTTTAAAAGCTTTTGGAATTAACATTTAAAGCACAATGGGCTTTTTCAGCACATATTAGTCAAACCAAAAATGATATCATCACTTCTCCAAAGAAAACTCTAGCAGTGTCTTTGCTTTAGTGCTCAGAGATAAGTGCTGCCTGTGTATTAGAACACGGGTATTCCTAGTTTTCTAGAGTTTTTTGGTAAATATTAGCTCTGAATGGCCACTCTACAGTTACTAATAAGGGAAGGTAACCCTGCACTCCCGCAGCACAATTGCAAAGGAATGCAAATCCCAGCGCTATTCTGAGTATCTCTCTTCTCATAGAGGAAGGAGAATGGGACCACCTTAAGTCCTGAAAGGCTAAGGCTCAAAGGTATGTATTTGTTTAAAAAAAAAAAAAAAAAGTGTAGTGATTGCAGAGAAAAGAGAAACCTGAGAGCTTATTCTTGAACAGTCAGACAGGGTCACCAAAACCAGACTAAATAGTCTGACTGCAGGGCAAAGCACTGGGGCTGTCTGAAAAATGATCCTCTGGATGGAGGGAATAGCAAGAAAAAACAGGGAAGGAGGGCTGGGTGGGAACGCAGAGCGACCGGAGAGGCGGCCAGAGGAGCCGCAGTGTGACACCGCGCCGGGGCATGGCCCAGCACGCAGCCCTGCGAGGGGAGGCGCTCCGGGGGCTTCAGGGGACACCGAGCTAAACGCTTCGTATTTCTGAGGCGGCTCTTTTCATAGTTAAAATATTAGAGTAGAATATAAAGAATGGAACTTCTCCTAATATCACCCGCAAAGCAAGACCAGCTTTTGCACCACTCAGCAGGAACCAACCACTGCAGCAGAAACCTGCCCCAGGCACTCGGATTTACACCCCCTCATTCCAGACCCCTCCGGTCAAGTACCTTGAAGCAGATCTTGACTCTGGCAAGGGCAAACTCGAAAGCCCTCCAGTGCCTGAGGGAGAGAAACAACTCAGAGAGAGCTCATAGCTCATCCTTATTTCAGAGAGATTAAGCTTAATCTAGGAACCACTTGAAAGCTCACTGCATTAGGACTAGGTAGAAGTCTATGTTCCCCTTATAGCTCACATCTTACCAGTACACTGCCGTTAATTCATGCTTTTTTTCCAAAGGGCTACCTTACCCTCGGTCTAGAAGGACTTTTCCAAAATGGTCTCACAGACCAGCTGCAGGCAATGAGCTCCTAAGAGCAACGAGCAGAAACTTCACTCTTTAGAGGAAGCTGTGCACCATCCCCTACTCACAGAATTACACACCAGCATCTCACAGAACACAAGAACTTTTTTTTTTGGTTTCAGAAAATGCCTAAACTAAAACCACATGCTTGCTCTTTATCTTAAACTACAAAGCCAACCCCCACAAAATTTACCTAAACCCATTTTCTTGTAGGGCTGATGCCCTTACCCTTATATATGCTTCACTGCCCGTCTTAATGAAACTTCTCCTGTGACTCTTTAGTGTCTTTTAGGATTATTCTCATTTTGTAGTCAAGCCAGAAGTCACTATATGCTGCTGAGGAGCAGGGTTGCAGGAAGCAGCCAGGCTGGAGCACTTCTCTAGGGGTGCTGGGGCTCCCTGCCCTCTCCTGCCAGGACCATGACACGCTGTGCCGTCACCTTCCTGAAGGTACTTGCCCTCTGTGTCTTTGTAGACTGGTGTCCTTCAGTTTTTGGGGTATTTTTTGGCAATTCCTTTTGCTTTTCTGATGTCACCTTTTCCTACTATCCAGCTCGATTCTGCCTTTCTTCATTTTCCTCTTCAGTACCTGGTATTGGCAATTGATCCTTGTCTCCCTCCTGCTGTACCCTGCTCCAGCACCCCCCCTCAGTTGCCCCTTTCCCAGTAGCCTATGACAAATTCTTAGTATTTCTGTTAGCTTTTGTTTTCATGTAGAAGTTTGTATTTTTTTCAGATTTGAGTCTGAAATCTTGTTTATTGTGGTGTTGGCTTGGGAAAGCCAGCTATACTTGAGAAGGCACCGTGTACCTGTGTGTATCGGTGGGTGCTGGCTCTTCCTTTAGGAAACAGAAAACTTAGGGAGCTAAAGGGCACCCCACAAACCCCTGTGTGTCCGTGGCCAGGACAAAGGGAGCACACAGCGGGTTACAAAACCCTCCCAATTCAGCCGAATCAGTGGCAGATGACTGAGTAAACACGAGGCGTTTGCCAGATATTAGGCAAGCAAGAAACACACGTTCAATTCTTTTAACTTATGACTGCACTTAATTACTGCTTTTTCCTCCCTTCATGAGCTACATATGGGATTAATAATAATGCTGAATCAGATATGCTCTCTTATTCACCAAAAAGAACAGAGCAGTAAAAATGAGCAAAGGAAGCTCCGATGAGGTAAAATACACACGCTGTGGGGAGAAACCTGCTTTTTCAAGAGGGAGTGGTGATCCCAGAGAAGTGAAGTTGGCCAGCCTGTGCCTCCACTTCCCCACCTGTAAAGCAGGTACCTGCTCGCAGGTAACTGGTGCCGCCACTGAAAAGTGCTGTGGGTGCCCTCGTTGTCTCATGTCGGAGCCCAGAGCACCCGAGAGCCGGAGCCTGGAGCCGCAGGCTGGGCGCTCTCCCTGCAGATCGTGTGAAATGCAGCTAAAAAATCATGCAGCTTTGTAACCCCTGCGGGATAAAGACATCTAAATGCTGGAGATATTCACAATTAGCCTGAATGTATTCATATTCAGAGTATCTCCCAGCCTGCAGCTAGAGGCGAACAGATAAGTCACAACATTAACTATCTCCTCCACTGGTTTCGGGGCACGGTGCCGGCTGTCCCCAGCACGCAGTGGTTTAAGCTGGTGAAACGGTGGCTTGACTGGATGATGTGAAATAGTCAAAACCAAGGAATCAAAACACAGTTCAAAAGGGTTCTGAGCGACGACGGTGAAAGCTCTGGTGGCCCGTCCGACGGTGGTGTCTGTTGCTGCCAGAGGTGCCGAGCCCCCGAAGGCACCGCGGTGCCGGCGGGTTTGTTTAGCCGGGAGCTGGAGGAGGAAGGGGCTCCCTCATGCATTTCACTTCACTCCATTGATTCTTATGGGCTCTTTATCTGGGCACGCCAGCGGGTGCAGCGCTCAGGGACACTTTAATAACAGGAAAATTTAATTCAAAAAGCCCGAACTATGTGCTAGGCTGTGTTTGACTGTTTACCTGCTAATGTTTGCCAACTGCTATCTCATTAGCTGTACAGGAAATATAATTGATATTTCTGTAGAGACATGACACTTGTGCCTCTGCTGAAACGGGAAGGTTTTCTCAATGCTTCATATCACTCCTGTTTGCCGCTTTCCATAAGTGATACTGCCTCATTTTGGGAAGGAATCCAAGAAATAAGAGCTTACCAGAGAGGCCTCTTGAAAGTATGGGCAGCTTTATGTCAGCCTGGGAGCTCCCTCAGACACAAATCTTCTGGAGGAAAGAGTGGATTCTCTGCTGTTTGCAAAAGGGCCGCAAATGGGAAATAAAATGTTTGTGCAGCTCTTTAATGTGAAAAACATCCATTTTGGAGCACAGATTCTGTGTCTAGTCTGCGTGAGACTGAGCAGGCTGTGTGTAAGGGGCTGGCTACAGGGTGGCCAGTGGCTGTTGTCAGAGATACCTGCAGCCCTGACTGCTGAGCCGGGGCACGGGCTGGTCCGGGCCCTGGTAACGGTGGGTGCAGGGACACAGCACGCTCCTCTGCGGTGCCTGTGCCCACACCTGGCCCCGACGTGCTGTGGCCGAGGGCCTGCGTAACACGGGAGGGTGCAGGGGTGTGGGGTGGGGGGGATGCAGAAGACCCTCCTGCTCTTTTCCTCTCCCCGGGGCACTGGTGAGAAGCAGTGCAAGTCTTCAATTTTAATTCCTGCAGGGATAACAGTCACCAGCTAATCACTGCTGCTGTTGCACCCAGAATCCCACTCCGGTCTCACTGCACACCTTTTGTCATGAACAGGTATTTTTGTTGCATCATCTTTTCTTCCTCACACCGTGTCCACCAGCAAAGGGGCAAACACTGCTTTCCTTGGAGGATGCCCCAAGGCTGGCGGCATCCTGCGTGGCGCGGGGGTCTCAGGGTGAAGGGGCATCTCAGCTGGTTCAGTTCTACCACCAACAAGCAGCAGAAGACACATGGAGATACACAATGGGGGGTAACCAGAAAGAACATAAGCAGGATTTCTGCCAGCACAAGGAAGTGAGTATTTAGGGGAGAGCACACTCTGAGGAGCCATCCTCAACTGTTTCCAAACCTGAGTTAAGCAGACATTTCCCTATACCTCTCTACAAGAAGAGCTATCCTCTCAGGACATACTGCAAACCTACAGAAAGAAGAATTTCTGGTTTGGTAGCTTTTGTGTTCTCATGCATTTCTGCTCTTTATTTTGAGTAAATATTGGGCTCCACTAAATGGAGGAAACCTGGGCAGTGAATTACTGTGTGTTAGGGATGCTGTGAAAAATGTCTTTGCCAACATGGCCACTCTCTCTTTTCTCCTTCCACTGATGCTACAATTCCTGGTGTTACTTCTTGCCATAAAGCCCCATCACCTCTCTTTTGAGATTTGCATAGAGTTCATGCAGAACAAGGCTTTCTTCCCTGGGATGAAATCTCTTGAAATCTGATCCATGAACACATCTAAACAGTAGCACTAACAGGAAACTCAGAGATATGGAAATGTAAATGATTCCCCAATCAATAAAGATAATTATAGTGAGAGATAGACTGACATACAGTATCTTGAGGCTTTTTTTCTTGTCTTCCAAGGGGCTCCCCAGAGGCACCACAGACACTGGTGAATGTCTTTCCAAGGCTTACTATGGTTGGGGAAAATTGCTCACTGAAACAGGCGCAGGAGTGACACTGCCAAGTTAACAATGTGCACGTTGCAGCTGAAGCCAAACTTCTCCAGCAGACTGGGGGCAAGGAATACGAGTGCAGTCATTACCAAGGGATTTTCAATTCTGTAGTTCATTTTCTCATTGACATCCTATTTTTTGCTGTAATTATAGACAGCATGATAAAGAGATCAGCATTATTCAACTCTCTTCCTACCTCTTAAAAGATGTCACTAATTTTGTCCAATTAGCATTGGGTTTTAGCAGACTCTAAATACAAACTGCTGTCAACTTTTGCAGAACCCAGGAGAGAGAGGTTGATTCCCGCCCCCCCCCCACCGGATTGCTGGCTGTCAGTGAATACCTTGCTTGCACGTTTCTGGAAGGGCTGATGGGGCAGGTCACACAGGATTTTCCAGTGTGGCCAGCTGGTCTCCCTTGTGGTAGTGGGAGCAAGAGAATGGTACACCCTTCCAAGAAAGTGCGGAAAAGCTGAAATGGGAACAGTGGGGAAGAATCAAACACAGCAGCTTTGTTTGAGTCAAGAGCTTCCTGAGCTGGGTCATTGTGTCCTTCTAGCCCATTTTCCCCACAATACCAACTTGTGAACAAACTTCACTGACTGCCCAGCATTCAGCTGGGTTGTCTTTACTTGGAAGAGGAACTTCTAAACTTTCTCAACGAGTTCACTTTGTTTGAACCAGTGAAATAATCCCTAGTGTGAGCTCCAAGACAGACCTTTTAAATTTTCCTGCTTGAACCTCTGTCCATCGCATGAGGCGTGATGGACGCTTACGAGGTCACCCCCCCATCTGCTTTCAGCTCCTTCAAAAGACATGTCTGACAACTTTGATGCAACCCAAAACCCGATGCATTTCTTCCTCTATGCACTAAATATATAGATATTAAATATATATATATGTATACACTTGGAGAGGAATGAAACTGTGAATATGGTAGTTAAGGTCATGCCATTAAGGGTGGCTAAGGTCACACCATCTGACACATGTCAGATGAAAAGCTCGAGTAAGAATATTCAGCCAACTGCTCAGTGCAGTTTTTCATCCTTTCTGTGGAAGGAACAGCCCGTTTCTTGCAGAGCAGCCCTCGATAGCGTGAATCCAGCCGTCGCCCCTCGTGGGGCAAAGGAATGTGTATTTCACATTGTACGCAGAGTAACTGTTCACCTTTAACAAATGTGGCACACGTGAAAATGCCAAACTTCACTCTCTCTACCTTCCTGCTTGCAGTCATATTTAATGGAGGAAGAGAGGAAATTGCTTTTGCCCACCCTCCGTCACTCCGTGCTGTCCCGGGGATGAGCAGGTGCTCCTGAACTTGCTTTGGGGCAGCACAGACCTTGCTGGGAAGGACCAGGCTCTGCCTCACAGGTGACACTGGGGCTCAGCCCCGTGCCCCGGCACTGGCAGTTTGCCCTTCCTGGGGTGCAGGAGAGGCTGTGCTCCGTCCTGCTCCCGGGGGGCCCCGGCCCTGGGGGGCTGCTGTCCTGGTGGGCTCATGCCACGCCGACAGCAACCGATAACTCGGAGCACAGCCCAGCGCCGGCACCAGCCCTGCACTATTTCTGACTCCAAAGTACAGATGGCTCTGGGGTGGCTTTTCTTGGCACCTCCCTGCAGAACCTAGAGAGGGCATCTGCTGAAAACAACTGCTTCGAAATAGCTGATTCCTCGCCCTCTCCCTCCCGGGTGCTCCCATCTGGATCGCCCACTGACCTCACAGGCTGCACCGCGCTGGGTTAAACGCACTGACTTTAGTTATGTACCTCCAACAGCTTCAGGCAACAAATGTATTTCATGCGCAGTCCTCCTGTACCTCTCCTTGATGTTCTAAGGCAATGAGAAAGAAGTGTTAAATTTGTTCTTGGCTACTTTTCCTTGCAACTCCCAAAGGCACTGGTTACAAACTGAATCAGTTATCAGCTAGTTAGGCTGGCAGTTCCCGAAGGTACTGCATGAATACTGATAGGGACCCATGCATTATTCAGTGCGAAGAGCAGAGGAAAATGAGCAACACGTCCAAAACAAGAACAGCAGTGGCAGTAAGGGAATAATTAGCGAGCTGTCACTTGTCCCTGTCAGTATTCCCTCCCTTAACACATGAGGGAAAATAATAAAAAAGGGTAAGATCATCTTGCAAGCTCTGCTCTTAAATATGCAGCTGGTAGGTTAAAATACAATGATAAAGGGGAGAGGATAGAGAGCTCTGATACAGTTTTCAAAAGATATGGCCTCCATTTCCATGGAGACTATATTTTTTTTTATTTTTTTTAATCCCACAGGCACTGGGTTATACAATAAGTCCCTGCCTTAAATACCAGCCCATGTGCAACAGCATGAAAGGGACATGGCTCTAACATGGGGGCTTATCCCAAAGAAAATATTTAGGGTTTCTTTTTTCCCTCCCTTTTTATAAAACACAACCAAAGCGACTGTATTTTAGAGAAGCCGGGTTCACTGAAATTGGCTCTGCTGAACAAGTCTGTGGCTCCAAAACAAAGCGTAAGAGCAGGGGAATCCTGCTAGCCAGGGCACGCGTGCCCCGCGCCGTTCCCCCAGCACCTCCCCAGCCCTTCCTCAGCTCTCCCAAGAGGCTGGAGGTGTCGGGGAGGCAGCTGAAACTGCAAACTAGAGGGCTCAAATCAAGTTTATCTGGAGTAAATTATTAACTAATTAAGCAGTTTGTGGGTTGACGAGAACAGAGTGGTTCTGCTGTAACCCATTAAACAGCCCCCAAAGCTTCTCGTGCAGAAGCAGAGCACAGAGCCGGGCGCAGGAGCCCCACTGGGAGCAGGGCTCTGCCCGCGGGTCGGCGGTGCCGGGGGAAGGGTGCCCGTGTGCCGTGGGATTGGGTCCCGCTGGGTGTCACAGCCCGGGCCGCAGCAGCGGAGGATCGCCCTGAGCAGCACCTGCGCGTCGTGCCAGCGGCAGCCCCCGCCGTGCTCCCCTCCGAGCCTTCGGCGCCTGGGCGCGGGCAGGCGCCGTGGTAGGGCTCTCGTTAGGATGATGGCGAAGACGCTGCTGCACAGGAAGGCTCTTTCCCTGCAGAGACGAGCGGGTCCATCTGCCTCTGCAAGAGACAGTCCATCCCCGCCCGCAGAAAGCTCCAGCACTGCCATGCTAATTCCATTTGGGGAGGGATTTGTGCAGCGCACAGAGAGATTGTATTCACAGCAATGTTAGCAGTGACTTCCCTAAAATATCCTGACATGGATCCCTCCAAACAATCTGCCACAACACGGCGAAGCTGCAGAGTCGATCAGAATGGGGAAGCGAGCAGGTCTTCAAGCATGTGGCCCACCACGGATCTGAAAATGTCAAGATTCGCCAGCAGATATCAACCCTCTCACACAGAAAACTACCACGGAGATCATCGACAGGGACTGCAATGTTTAGAAAAGCTATTAATGAGCCCAGCTTATTTCAGAGATCTGTAACACTTACGTCACTGAGGACCCACTTCCCTTGTTCTCTGCCCTGATTTCTTAAAAGGAAATTTTGGAGAAACCGCAGGCAGCAGCAGAGTTCTGCAGGGAGCAGGGCGGAGGGACGGCTCCTGGCGCGGGGTCCGAGGTCCTGCGGGAGAGACAGGGGAGCCAGCTCTGAAAACAGCGTTAAGTCAAAACAAAGGGAAAGAAAAGGCAAAGCTGGAAAGGCGTTATCAGAAGTGTCTGCAAGTGGCGCCTGTCCAGCTGCCCAAAAGCCAGGAGAGGTTCTTCAGCAACCCTCTTCCTGTGCTGGGAGGACGTCTCCTTTGAAGTCCCTTCTTTTTCCCAAAATATATTTCATTGTTTTTCCCTGCTTCTGCCTAGCAGCCAGTGGGATAACAGCTCTCTGTATATAGCCTCATGGTATAAAAATGCACGCGAAGCAAAGCATTTTCATGTCAGGTTTTTATAAGCCCTTTCTAGCTCCTGACTAATCCGTGCCCAGCCCAGCCTCTGACATGCCAGAGTTCCCTTTGAGATCATGCCACAGATTTGCACAGATGACTCTGTTTGATTGACACGAGATGGTATAGATAGTCCCCTTTTTAACCCTTATTCCAGCACAAATTCACGGGGAGTTTTTTGCTCACCAGATGTCTTTCTTGGATGTCCCTACACCATTGCCTAGGTGGCCATTTTCTTTTTCTATCACATGCACTATGCGTCATTCTAGGTCTTTGATGAATGATTCGCTGGATGATATATTTCATCCCACAAAGCCCGTGTATGCACTGGGAGAAGAAAACTGGAGAGATTTCACATCAACTAAACAAGCGTCTTTGGTGTCAAGTGCCTGTATTTTTGCATAAGCACCCACAGGTTCTTCAGTCTCCCTTGCTGAATGAGATCCCCAGCATGGATGAATATTCATAAGAAGTAACTGGGAAGAGCTGTGATCTTCAGCAAAGCAAACTTTCCTGGGGGAGGAGGAGTGTGCTTTCTCTGATGCTCCTCTAGTGTACGTTGGGCCCTGGGTGACGCCTTCCGAGCTCCTAAGACAGGAGCTTGGCCAGCTCGGAGCTTGGCGCTGAGCGGGGCCACCACCCATCGCAAACCAGCGCTCGTCTACCGCGGCAACTGGCATCAGGCCTGGCTGTGCCCCCGACCCCAAAGGAGCCGTGCTGGCTTTAAACCAGCCCCAAATCAGATGTGTTATTTTTAGTTCATGGTTGCGGGACAGACCTTGAGCTCCAAAACCCAAATTCTAAGCATAAAAGAGATTTCTGCCCTGCTCTCGGTTGGTTTTGGTTGCTCAGCCCTTTCCACCCGATGCAGTTCATTTTTCCTCCTGTGTTTCCCTGCTGCTCTAGCTGCACAGACGGCGGGGCCGGCTCTGCTGACGGTATCATTATTGCTGTCACATACCCGTTACTGACAGGCGGTGGGGAGCACCGGGAACCTGACGTTCTGCCACTGCTGCCCGGCTCTTCACATCCCCACTTGGAATAACAGGACCTTTGTTTTCCACCCGCTGGATGCGGCTGCGGTTTGATTGCAGGAGGATGCGCGATTTAGCCGGCGGAGAGTGAATAATTTGGCACGGAGCATTCCTTGTTATTCTGTCAAGGAGTCTGTGTGTCAATCGATGGGCTAACAATTATGATCAATGTCAACAGGAAAAAACAAAACCCCACCATTAAGCAGTCAGTAATGTGCGCAGGCACGGAACGGCCTTGCTGCTGCCTTGCTGTGGCTGCCACGGCTGGGTCTGCTGCCGGGGGAGAGTGTCCAGGCACTGCGGCCTGCGGACAGGATGGGGCCAAGGCCACAGCCCCGGCTCCTCCTTCACAAGCTCACCCTTGGCCAGGTCCCTTCTTGCCACTTTGGAATTTAATTACCAAGGTGCAGGATCTGGAGTCTGCCGGCAGCTCCAGCACACCCTGTGCGTGTGCTCCTGGAGAGCAGCGTTGAGCTCCCGCGCCGAGCGGGCCTCCAGGCACGGATGTGGTTGGCTCATAACCGTGCTAAAGCTGCTGTGACTCCTCCAAAGAAACCGAGCCATGACCTGCTCTGGCTATTTCACACTCGTGCTCCAGTGCCTGAGGCACAGCCAGCGTGTCAATGGGCTGGAAACCCTGGGGAGCGCACGGTCCTGGCAGCAGAAAAGGACCAGGAGGGCTGCTCGGGCGGCCCTGGCTCAGCAGAGCCAAGCCCAGGCTGGAACTAGTGTCCGGCTTTAGAAGGTCTGCTCCTCTGGCTCCTCTTTAGGCACCTGCAGTGTCCAGATCCCTCCCAGCTCCTACATGACATCCCTGTGCTGGTGACCACAGTGGCTGGCACGAGCAGGGGCTGCTCGTGCCGAGGGGGCCGTGCCGCGCGGTGCCGGGAAGGGCTGGCAGCCCGCGCAGCCGAGGCTCAGTGCGAGCGGGCACGTTGTGGGCTGGCAGCACCTCCTGGAATTAATGCAGCTCAGACACACCTGATGTGCCATTCGAGGGAGATGCAAGAGCATTTCAGAAGAATGCTTGATGCCCTCTGTCACTCATCGCCAGGAATAATGCTCCTCTCTGCTGTCACTACGCTCATAGGATGTTGAATTAAACAGTGGCTCTTTTGATGCTGCTGAAGTAACTGTTGCATTAATTATCCATAGAATTTGCACATACACCTTACATAGTGAAAAAGGTGCGCTTCCCCAAGACTAATGCATATTTGAATTCTCAGCCCCCCTCCTTCCGAATCGCCCATCAAGTCGCTTGGACTTCCATAATGCATTGTGCCGACTTGCTTTCATATTGTTTATTAATGAACTGAACCTTGAAAGTATGAGATCTTTGCCAGAGGTTATTTTTACTACCACGTTAGTTAAGGCTGAGAGTATTATTTTACATGCCAATGAATAATTTACCTGCCATTAAAAAACTTATTCTGAAACAATCACCAGCACTGGCCATCCATTACCTGTACAGCCGCACACATGCAGCGGGAACACGCCGCACGCGGGATTTCGTGTGTACAGCGTGTTCCCTGCAAAGCTGCAGTAGAAGGAAGGTCTTAAATGGCTGTGTAAAATAAAATGTCCACGGCACCAGAGTTTTCATGAGGTGTGGCTGAATCTCAAAGTTTATAGCTTAGAAAAAAAGAATAATTGTGATATCACATTTTTTGCTTGTGCTTTTTCTGAGATCTCTATTTTCCCCTTAGATTCTCCACACCTACTGATTATTTATAGCATACCAGAACTCGAGCCTTATAAAATACCACACATGACTTCTCCTTGCACTCAGTGCTAAGGGAGACTAGGCACTACTGGTAAAAGATTTAACTCATTAATAGAGTAAAGCTAGAACAAAGCTCCGTAATTTGGTATTAGCTTTCCCAACCTGATTGTGTTTATTTAGAAAGCAGCTAAGACACAGGCATGTGGGGCTATAAATCAGCAGAAAATCAAATGCTAACATGTAAATAAATTGCAAATCAGCTGAGAAATTGGTTTCATTTTGAGACGATAAAGCATATTTCTCCTGTACTGATTTTATAAGGTGCCCCTTAAGAATTGTAATATTTCTGTGTGGTAATGATAAACATTAGTGAGTTGCTTTAGAAATGAAAAAATGGCAACCCTGTGGGGATTTGAAAAACATATGCACTTCAAATTTGAAAATCCAATTTAACTGTCCATTATATGGAGAATAAAAAAAGGTAAGGATAGGATAATTTTGCAGTTACACAGCATTTGACTAAATCTGATTCAGGGATGACAGCTACACTTTAAAAGCTACATGTCTGAATGTAAGGAGACAGCAAATCATTTATTTATGATTGTAATCTAGCTCCTGTCTAACAAGTTAACAACTGTGCAGAGTGCTCCCTGAGTGGAGGCAGCCTGTGTAGGCTTGTCAGTTAGCACTTTTTAAAACACTTTTCATAGAATTTCTGTTAAAAAAAAAATAAATAAAATAAAAGAGACAAAAGAGAGTCCCTGTCAAATTTACCAAAACAAGCAGATGTTAAAATTGCAAAAGTTTGAAGAAACAAATCCTCTTCTTAATTTCATACAAAGCACCTTTTGCAGAAGGGATACAATAACCAGAGAGGCAAACACAAAAGCTCCAGTCACCGGCACAAGCCCGCTCCTCGCGGCAGCTCTGCCGTCAGACCCAACGCCAGCCCGCGGCCCCCGGGGGCTCCTCAGCCCCCCAGCACCAGGCTGTGGCCCCGTGGGGGCTATTGGGGCCGGGAGTCCCGCGCCGGCCCGAGGGCTCTGTCAGACATTTCTTTGCTGGAAGTGTCACTTTTCTGACATCGAGGTCTGGACTCCTGTATCCCTGGCCAGGGGATGTGGCAGCTGCGATGCCCATAACAAACTCTGCTCAGCAGCTTCTGTGCGTCCTGACCTCGGGAGCTGTTCCAGCTGTACCTCGGGTCAGGCCAACGCTGGCCCAGCAGAGCAGTGATGTGTCTGCAGTTAAACCTGTCTCAAAGCGAAGTGTTGATGTAAGAAGTTTTAAGGCAACTAAATCACCTGAACAGTTATGAAGAACTATGAACCGGTAGTATTCACCCAAAAGCCCTAATGTGATATAAGTAATCTAATATTGATATTATATACTCTCTCATTTTAAATCCTCTTGGTACCAAAGGTCCAGAAGGCGAATAATGCAACAAGTTTTTCTGAAGAGTAACAGGGAAGAGCTGGTGAGCTGTCCATGGCCTCGGTGTCCACGTCAGAGACCTGGTAGAAGCGATCACAGCACACAGGACTATCCACACCGGAGAACTGGGACAAAAGGGGAAAGAAATGGTACGGTGTTGGAGGAGGGCATGCTCTGCAAGACAAGCTCTTTGGGTTTCTTTAGGAGAAGCTGACAAGTGTGTGATGGGGAGGTGCTGGGCAAGGTCTTGAGCAAAGTCCTGAAGAAGTAAACTGGCCCGGCTGGAGGCAGTGGCTCCACGTGGCACGGCTGAAGGACAGTATCGGGGAATCAAAATAAATTGCTGGTTTTCAGAGGGGAGATTCATGGGATCTGTGCTGGAGCCAATGCTGGAAGAGGGGACAATAAATGATCCAGAAAAAGAGTGAGATGGCACAGTTTGCTGATAGCACACCGTGATCTGTCTTTCTAAAGGCAGGGACAGCTGCAAAAGTCGCAGAGATACCTCACTGGAGTGAGGGGCTGGGCAGGGGCAGATGACATTCAAGGTAGATAAATGTAAAATCTTCAACTCTTTGCAGGGTGTAGAACTGGAAATCTCATCTTTATATGCGCAGAGGACTCTACTGATGGTCAGCACCCAGGAGTAAAAACTGAGGGCTGCAATAAATAATTCTATGGAAACACTAGCTCAACATCCAGCAGTGGCCTAAAGACAAACCAAATACTGAGAATTATTAGGGGAAAACTAGGAACCAAAGAAAGAACACTGTGCTGCTGTAGACATCTGTACAGCAGCCCTACCCTGAACCCTGCACTATTCTGTCCCTACCCCATGACACAAAAATGGTGATAGAAAGAAGAAAGATCTGGAGCAGGGCCCCAGGGATGAGCAAGGATAAGGGCAGGATTTCCTGGGTTAAGGCTTTTCAGCCTGGAAAGTAAATGTCTGAAGAAGGATACAAGAGAAGCCTGTAGAACTGAGACAGTGAACAAGGATTCGCTGCTGATTGTTTCTCACCATACAAGAACGAGGGGTGTGTAGGGGCCTGGCAGTGGGTTGAAGCCAAGCGGTAAGGAGAACTGGTCTCACGTGCATAGTTAAACAGGAGATATCTTTCACCGATATTGTGAAAGCTAAAATTTACATGGGTTCAAAAAGCTACTGGACAAATTAATGGCAGAAAAATCCATCATACATCCATGCATAGACATTATTTCTGGCTCTGAAAGGTCCTGAGCCATAAATTACTGGAGGTTAATAGAGTATTTGATGAAGTATCATTGTTCGCTTGTGCCTGTGCTCTTAGTGGGTGTTTGCCATTGCTCTCTCCCGGACACGAGCCACTATAGCTATTTTTATGCTCTTAACATGTTCTTTTACCAGTTGAGATGTATCTAATGTTCAACATAAATCAAACATTCTCGTTTGATGTGACTTGCCTTGGTCTCCTTGAAACCTGTGGCTACACTCCCATTTGTTTCCACAGGGTCTCAACTGGACCCGTTGCACTCAGATGCCAGCACACACCCAAGGGCGCCCGGTGCCGCGCTCCTCGGGGCTGTCCCTGCTCCGGACGGCCCTTCCCAGCACCCCCTGCCCGTCCCACTTTAGGGACCATTTCCATAAGTGGGTTCTTCTTCTCAACTTCTTGGGAAAAAATATCCTTGGTTAGGCCACATCCCCTGCTCACAGGGTGGTGCCATCTCTGCGCGGGGAGCTGGATGGAGGCGGTCGGGATTTGGGGAGTCTCACGCTGATTCCCTGCATGTTAATGGAAAACTCGCCATAAGACCTGGTTTGATAAACATCAGTGACAGCAGTTTAGACCAGACTGCCCCCAGTTTAGACCAGACTTTACACTGTTGCATATGTGGTGCAACAGTGGCTTCTGGTTTGTTAGAGGGTGTGTTGGCCCCGTCCCGCAGAAGCCTGCGGGGACCAGAGCAGGTCCAGTTCCACAACCTGCTGTGACACCTTCTGGTTTTGGCTGCCCCCGTTATTGGGGGGGTCCTGGAAGCACATGCACCCCCCCGAGCTTCCTGCTGGCTGTTCTGCAGGTGCCAGGGCAGCTCTGGAGGTCACGGGCACCCCAGGCTCATCCCCCTGACCCCATCCTGGGCAGAGACCCAAGGGAAAACAGCTTTGTACAGGGACATCTGCGTCAGAAAGGTCACGCTCGCTGTCCTTTTTAGATTGAATCAGCACTTCTCGATTTGAGAGGGGCTGGTTTTTTAGAGCCGCAGAATAGGGGTCACACTTTGCATTATCCTGACTTTTGGTCGGGTTTTAAAGAGAATAAAGCGAAAACCCCGGTGTTCTGATTATGCAATGTTGTGCGAAACCCTTTCCTCCCGAGCAGAGGGAAGCCACTCGTCCTTGCAGAGTGTCCGTGCATCTGCATGCTGTACCCCTGCCCTGCGCTGAGGGACGAAGCCCCCCGGGCATGTGCCCGAGGGCGGCAGAGCCATCCTGCGGCCCCCAGAGCAGCTCTGGCAGCATGCGAGGAGGCCGGCCGGCCGCGGGGCCGGCGGGGGCTGCTCTGTGTGTCGTGCGTGAGAATCACAAGCAACTCAAGTACAGGGAGAAAGTTTGAAATGGTGGTTGTCAGATAGTATCACCCTCACACCCTCTACTGAATGTTAATAAGTGTAAGTAAACACGAGAAGTCTCTGCCTGTTTATTTATCTTGGATTAGGTCAGTGGCTGAAAATACAGTTTTGCTTTTTCAGATAAAATAATTCTTTTCAGATAGGAAGTGCTGGGTTTGTAATTCATGATTTTCCCTTTTTTGGTGTAGGGGGAGAAATCTAACTGCAGAGTCTTAATGAGGCAGGTAAAGCCTGGTTGTTTTTAAATTATATTCTGCCAATAAGGTATTTACAATATGCTTTGAAAATAGCCATCAGCAGAGTATCTTGGAAAAAACCTGCAGCAGAAGAGTCAGGGCTGTTTACTGCACTCTTGCTGGCCATTCGCTGAACTGATTATTCTTCTGTTGGAAAGCAATGCCGACAGTGTTATTTAAATCAGATTAAAAGTGGTTTAGGTAGTATAGGAGTGTGCCCCACTTTTTTCTTAAGGGAGGGAGAAGAAAATTTCAGAAATCCATCTGTAAATAGGATTGCTGAGGTCTTAGGTAATTGCAGTTTTCCCTCCCTGTCTCCTCATGCTTTCTGTGTCTCAAAAGAACAAAAAAAAATGTTATTACTGTGTTTCTGAAAATGAACCATTGGTTGCTATCATGTCATCGTGCAGAGGGGACGTGTCCCTGTTGGTAATTACACAGTGGAGAGCCTGGAAATATCTGCATGGCTGATTGACAGCTTCGGCAAAGCAAACAGACCCTTCGGCAGGCGCTCGCAGTCTGGACTGGGGCTGGGCTTGGCTGCAGCTTGGCAGCAAAAGCCAGGAGGCCGTGGAAAATGGCACTGTTAAACCAGCCAGCAATCTGTGGGGTCTTCAGAACCTTATCATCCATGCGAGTCAACAACTGTGCTAAATTGAAATTGTAGAGTTGATTAAACGACGTATTTAAGGCCCCATAAAAGAAAGCAAGCAAGCCAGGAAGGGAGCAGTGCGAGCGCGGCGCGGGGGGAGCCGCAGTGTTGGGAGGGTTTATCTCACCACGAGCAGCAGGCTCAGCCACTGATCTAATCAAATTATTCAGCATTAAAAAACTGCCAAGGCATTCCAGTGCTGCAGCTTCCAGAGGCCCAGCTGGGATCAAATGCTAATCAACATCTCCACGATATTTATTCCCACTGTCAGTCTGGTACGTGTTTGTTTTCCGAGCACTGCATACTAAACTGAAAGATCAAGATGAATCGGTGGAGATGGGAGATGATGAGCAGCCAGGCTAAACAGAGAGAAAAACCACCGGCTATTGGGAAAGGGGGACGGCGGGAGGTGGCTGGAGGGAGATGCACAGCGCTCGCTGGCCGAGGGGCCGGCAGCCCCCCTGCCAGGGCCCGGGGACGGCGGGGCAGTCCCTTCCCCTCGCCCCGCGGCCTCGCGCCCAGTGCCACCGCTGCACCGAAACCCCTCTGGCCCCTGCGGCAGCACCGGGCTGGTCCCGTGCCGGCTCCTCGGCGCAGGGGGAAGGACGGTGCCCAGCAGCACGGGGACGGCCACACCGAGCCGTGGCCCTCGGGACCCTCGAAGGCCATGTGCAAACCGGCGAGGTCCTCCTTAAGCACTAGCCACCGGAGCGCTAGGAGACTAATTAATTTCCTTTTTGTTTTTCAGAGTTTCATTTTTAAATTACAGTCTTCCCTCCTCTCTAATAAATACTCAACAATTAAAGCTTTTTTTTCCCCGACATGCGATTCCAACATCTCAGTGTCCCACCCTCCTGTCACCTTCCCTGCCATAAACAGATTCGTAAAAACTGCTTTTGACGCCCCAGCTGCCATTAGCCACTTAAAATCCCATAATTATCATCCTATCATGGGCCTGTTAACGAGCAGTAAAAATAAGGCCATTGAATATGGTAATTTATTCGTAAATTAGCCTAATGAGAATAGGTTTCAGACACTGTTTACTTTCTAGCTGCCTGTTTCGGTGCAGTGCAGGCTGGCTGCGCTGGGATGGCAAAGCTGTTTGTCAGGACGGGAGCCTCTGCCTGGGTGGCAGCGGCAGCTCCCGCTCCGGAGGGGAGAGCCGTTACCCCACCGCCAGCTCGCTCCCGCCCCGGCCTTCCCGCACAGCCTCCCCGCGGCGTCCCCACCGCCGGACCGGGCACCGTACCACGGCAGCGCCGCCGGTCCCTGGGGATTCCTGTCTACTTATGGCACTAAGGCCGGGAACGGCGCTCGCTGCCGGAAAACCGCCCGGTCAGCTCCCCAGGAGACCCCCCAGCCTTGTCTTTTGCTTCCTCAGCCTCTTCACTTGTGGAGGTTAAAGATACGCCGCCTGAAAAGCGCCAGCCGGCTCAAAGCAGCAAACACTGTCTTGTCACAGAGCACTTTTCTGCCAACCATCGTGGCCTGTCCCTGCGCTTTCCAGAGACGGGTAAAATTACCGGAATAAATGCAACAGAAGAGTATTGTGCCGCAGCCTTGCAATGCAAAATAGTAAGAACTTGCCAGGGTCCAGCTTTAAGAAAGCCTAAAGTAAGGATTCAAGGGGAGCTGGCAGTGGGAGGAGGCCTCAGCACCTGCAGAAATGATGTAGAGGGAGAAATCTGCGGGTGCTCTTGGACAGGGCTGTGGCGGGTCCCTCGTACCAGGTCAGCGGCCCCTCCCCACGCAGCTCCTTGCTCAAGGGAGACCCGTCCCCAGAGCCACCCAGCGAGGCCAGCACCTGCAGGGATGCGGCAATCCCTAGCCCAGCCTGTGGTCACATCCCTTGGCTTCTGCTCAGAAAGCTGGAGGTTTGACCAGGGCTCGTCCGCCTGAACCGGAGGAGAGAAACTCCTGCAGAGCAACCCACCCGCTCGGGGCTCCTGCCTGGAGCAGCAACAGGCAGGACACGTCTGGTCCCACTTCTCGGGCTATTTTGAGTGCTAATGCCCAGGAAAAGAAGAAAAGGCATTGCTCACAACCTGCTGTGTTTAGCACCCCAGACCCAGGAGATAATAAAGACACTCTTTGGTGGCCAGCTATCAGCTAAAGCCACGGCCTGGTCCTCTGAATTAAAGTGCCCATCAATCGGGCTAGAAGAAGGAAGAGGAGACCCGAACTGACTCTGCTTTGAACCCAGAACTGACAGGTCTAAGCACTCCGGCACCTGGGCAGCTTATTTTTTCCAAGCTCTATCTTTGCTAACAGTTATTCTCAGGCACTGGAGTGGTAATAAACCCCTGAATGAATGAGGATGAGAGGTCCTTTCAGGGAAGAGGTGAAGAGCTCTTGACTATGAGCCTTTCACCCTCTAGAGTATTTTCATTCCTAGGCTGGCTAAAAGCCAGGAAATAAATCTGCACGGCCAGAGCGTCTCAGCTGAATCACTGAGCCGGAGCCTGCGGCACCCTCGGCGCTGCCACCCCCCCTTCTCCCGGCCCCCCCGGGAGGGGGCTCAGACCTGCCCCTCCGCAGGTCACTTCCACTCTGCCAGCTCCTGCAAAGGGCCGAGCTGTGCCGGGGTGTTGGGGCTCGAGAGATGCTGCTCGGGAGAAGCCTCGTGCAAATCAGTAATAGCTCGGCGTGCCCTCGCGGGGGAAGGAGGCGAGTGTGTGTGCACATCAGCCCCGCAGCGGCGGGGGAAGCCTTGTTAGGCTGAGCCTGGTCCTGCAAAGCAGCAGTTCCTAGTGTGACTGTAAAATAGGGCGAATTTGCCAATCCTGGCTTCCGAGTGTCTCACCCCAACCCTTCCACTGGCTTTTGCCTGGGAGGACGAGGGCAGCCTGGGCATCTGTGGCACGGCTGGAAGGGAGCGCACTGGCTTGGGAGAAACCCGTGGCCGTGCAGAGGCTGCTGTCCCTGCCGGGGGCAGCGCCGCAGCGGTGGGCTCTGCCGGAGCCCCAGAAGCGTGCGGCCAGCAGCCAGGGTCTACACAGACGTGAACGTCAAGGACACTTCAGAAGCCTGCGCGTCGGTAAAAGTGCCTGTGGCCCTGGGTGCCCTGCTTCCTCTGAGCCGTGGGTCCTTCCCAAAAAAGCCCTCTCTTGGCCCAAAACAAGGGCCTCAGCACCACCTGCATGGAGATGTCTGGTGCTGGCAGGGTCCCTGGGGACAGGCCTCTGCTGCCCCGCCAGCCCCTGCTCCCATCTGCCGATGGGGACTACAAAAATCAGGTGCTCCGGGCGCAGAAGACTGTTGTCATAGCAAAAGTCCATTCCCATCGAGAATCCTGACTGGTTTCCAGTGCCTGATTTCCGTGTGGTGCGGGAAGAGCGAGGTAATAGCAAAGTCTTCATCTTGGTCCCAGCTGTGCTGCCTCCGACTGCTCCTTTTTGCCAGACGGTAGCTCCCGTAATCGCACTCTGCGGTGGCTGTACTCCTGCCTTTCCATCTCCTAATTTAATTACAACTTGTTTCTTTACTAATTATAATGCTCAAATCATAGAAGAGCTTAAGGCCACTGTAGCAGGGAGGCTGGTGGTTGTCTCCTTTTTGCTAAGATGGCCCCATTATAATTTCACTTCCTTCTGATGGAGATTATAAACACTTTGTGTCAAACCACTTCCCAGCAGTTCTCACAGTGTGAAAACGATTGAGGTCAGGAGATGCACACAACCTACCCATCAACTCGAGTATATTCCTCAAACACTGACATGCAGTCGAACTGCGGGGAGGTCACCTCTGTAAGAAACAATCCTTCCAGCCACTGAGCAAGTACCAAATTGCAGTGTTGGAAAATAATCATGTGGAACACATTGAAAACAGCTCCCTAGGTAATAAATGGTTAACAAAAGCAGCCACTTCCACCCAGCATAAACAGGAACATAATCACTGTAAATAAGTTAGGCTATTAGTGTATTGTAATAAGAGAAGTGCATCATAGCTGGGCACAAAGGCCCCTCCAACATCTGACTCTTGGGAGAGCCCTTCTGGAGAAGCTGCGGGGATGGGAGGCTCGGCCGGAGGAGGGGCAGCCGGAGGGCAGCCCGTGTCCCCAGACGGGAAAACCCGTGTGGGCTCTCCCCTTCCTCTTGTCCTTCCTCGCGCATCCTCGTGTTTGCAATTTTGATTTGAATAGAGATCAGATCGGGTATGAGACTTTCTTTTTGCGGTTTCCTACATTTCCCATGTCTTCTCCAAGCACCCACATGGCCACTCTGGTACAGGGCCGCAAACTACAACCATGTGGATATGTAGATCATCAGCGAGACACGGAGAGATCGCCCTCAGCTGCTGGTTTTATTATGAACCTGCTCCTTGTTACCAAGAGCCTTGCGTGGGTTCAGGAAATCATCTCACACAGACACAGGTACACGCACACACGGGTGCTACCCCTCCGCGTCTTTAAACCCACCCAACAGACAGACTTTAAGGAATGGGATAAAAAGGCTTTTGGTGTGACCTGCCCTGAGCAGTCAGAGAAACAAGACATCTTCCAAAACAAGGAGAGTTTTCGTTTGTTTATAAACAAGCAAACAAAGGCAGAGATGTTCAGGGGAGCTCTGGTTTCAGTGGTGGCCAAAGCAATGGGCCATGAGCCCCCGCCACAGTGCTGGGGGCTGCAGGCAGCCAAGCCCGGCCCCTCAGGAAGGTGGGGGGCTC